>NC_143036.1:13230000-13372500 GCF_057628025.1 Oncorhynchus mykiss | reverse complement strand
CTATACTAACGTCCTGGTGTACAGACTACTAGGTTACTCTCTATACTAATGTCCCAGTGTACAGACTACTAGGTTACTCTCTATACTAATGTCCCAGTGTACAGACTACTAGGTTAATCTCTATACTAATGTCCCAGTGTACAGACTACTAGGTTACTCTCTATACTAATGTCTCAGTGTACAGACTACTAGGTTACTCTCTATACTAATGTCCCAGTGTACAGACTACTAGGTTAATCTCTATACTAACGTCCTGGTGTACAGACTACTAGGTTACTCTCTATACTAATGTCCCAATGTACAGACTACTAGGTTAATCTCTATACTAACGTCCTGGTGTACAGACTACTAGGTTAATCTCTATACTAACGTCCTGGTGTACAGACTACTAGGTTACTCTCTATACTAATGTCCTGGTGTACAGACTACTAGGTTAATCTCTATACTAATGTCCTGGTGTACAGTCTACTAGGTTAATCTCTATACTAACGTCCTGGTGTACAGACTGCTAGGTTACTCTCTATACTAACGTCCTGGTATACAGACTACTAAGTGTTCGCTTATTTTTGAGCTACAGCCAAATTCGTTTTCTTCAGACCGATTGACGATAGTGTATATAATTACGCTAATGTCGGGAAGGGCGCTCTCCTAGGCTACTGCAGTTTGGGAACAGCAATCTGCCATTTGCCGTCATTTGGAGGAATTCATGGCAGAGGTGAGAAGCTTTTGAGTCTCCGGTATCCGGTAGAAAGGCGGCCAGCGAACTGCTTGACTTCTGTCAAAACTGCTGTAGTGTGGCAGACTATACGATGGACCTTCGCATGTTGACGCCGAGAGTGTCTGGAATCTGGAGTGTCTTTTCAATGCTTTTCTGCACGTATTATCTGAGGTTAAGGATGAGTCAGCTGCTCTGGAACTGCCAGTGGACCTCAACTCCCTTAACGCTTTATCCATTCAAATTGATGGACGCTTAAGGGAACGCAAGAGTGAGAGGTCAGGTCTCGGGTGCACCCGATATGGCGCTTTCACCTCCTATGGAATCCGTAAGTTTCCGAAGGCACCTCTTCCGAGAGGAGTTGAACCCAACCGAGCTCTCTCGTGAGTCTACGACGGGTGAGTTGGATACTCCTGAGCCTATACAGTTGGGAAGAGCTAGGTAATCAGTTTGGGAGCGTTCACGGAGGATGAATAATAAATGTTGTCTGTACTGTGGAGGAGCAGGACCTGCCCTATTAGGTAACCCCTGTCTCTAGTGGGTACCAGTACTATGGTGAGTCAGACTGGGAGTTCCCTAATTCCCATCACCCGCACACCCCTTTTCACTCCTGTGCTGTGGGGAGACCAATCTAAGTCTCTGAGTGCTCATTGACTCTGGGGCTGATACAAATCTTATGGATGCCACGATAGCTTTGGAGCTTGGTATTCCCACTCAGCCTCTCTCGGTTCCCATGGATGCTAGGGCACTGGACGGCCGCTCTATAGGGGAAGTCACCCATAGGACTGTGCCTGTTCAATTATGGGTTTCTGGTAACCACAGTGAGACAATACAGTTCCTCCTCATTGTATCTCCCCCTGTTCCGGTTGTGTTGGGATTTTCCTGGCTCCAAAAACACAATCCTGTGATTGACTGGACCACAAGCTCCATCCTGGGTTGGAGCTCATTTTGCCATTCCCACTGCCTTCAAGCAGCACAGCCTTCCTCAAGTCACCTTCCTCAGGATGTTAGCAATACTGTGGATGTCTCTGCTATCCCCATAGAATACCATGACCTCCTGGAAGTGTTCAGTAAGGCACATGCTACTTCCCTTCCCCCACACTGTCCTCATGATTGTGCCATTGACCTTCTCCCAGGCACTACACCACCTCGGGGTCGGTTGTAATCTCTGTCTGGAGCAGAGACCAAAGCTACGGAGGAGGACATAGAGGAGTCTCAGGCCATTGACCTTCTCCCAGGCACTACACCACCTCGGGGTCGGTTGTAATCTCTGTCTGGAACAGAGACCAAAGCTACGGAGGAGGACATAGAGGAGTCTCAGGCCATTGACCTTCTCCCAGGCACTACACCACCTCGGGGTCGGTTGTAATCTCTGTCTGGAGCAGAGACCAAAGCTACGGAGGAGGACATAGAGGAGTCTCAGGCCATTGAGGCCGTCCGTCTGTCTGCATCTCCTGCGCAGGGTTTTTCTTTGTGCACTGACTACTGGGGACATAACAACACTACTGTCAGGAATTGTTACCCCCCTACATCGCCTCTTCTCGCTGTTTCAACCTCTCCAGGGGGCCACCATATTTTACAAGGTGGACCTTCGAAATGCCTTCCACCTGGTTCGAATACGCAATCGGGATAAGTGGAAGACAGCCTTCAACACAGCCAGGGGACATTATGAGTACCAGGTCATGCCATTTGGACTCACCAAAGCCCCATCTGTTTTCCAGGCTTTGGTCAATGATGTGCTTCGGGATATGCTAAACCGGTTTGTGTTCGTTTTCCTGCTTTGCCTTTTCTCCTTTTTCTCGTCCTCCCGATTTTGACCCTTGCCTGTTCTGGACTCTGTACCTGCCTGCCTTGACCACGAGCCTGTCTGCCACTCTCTACTAGGTTACTCACTATACCAATGTCCCAGTGTACAGACTACTAGGTTACTATGTATACTAATGTCCCAGTTCATAAACTATAGGTTACTCTATATACTAATGTCCCAGTGTACAGACTACTAGGTTACTCTCTATACTAATGTCCCAGTGTACAGACTACTATGTTACTCTCTATACTAATGTCCCAGTGTATAGACTACTAGGTTACTCTCTATACTAATGTCCCAGTGTACAGACTACTATGTTACTCTCTATACTAATGTCCCAGTGTATAGACTACTAGGTTACTCTCTATACTAATGTCCCAGTGTACAGACTACTATGTTACTCTCTATACTAATGTCCCAGTGTATAGACTACTAGGTTACTCTCTATACTAATGTCCCAGTGTACAGACTACTAGGTTACTCTCTATACTAATGTCCCAGTGTACAGACTACTAGGTTACTCTCTATACTAATGTCCCAGTGTATAGACTACTTGGTTACTCTCTATACTAATGTCCCAGTGTACAGACTACTAGGTTATTCTCTATACTAATGTCCCAGTGTATAGACTACTAGGTTACTCTCTATACTAATGTCCCAATGTATAGACTACTAGGTTACTCTCTATACTAATGTCCCAGTGTACAGACTACTAGGTTACTCTCTATACTAATGTTCCAGTTCATAAACTATAGGTTACTCTCTATTCTAATGTCCCAGTGTACAGACTACTAGGTTACTCTCTATACTAATGTCCCAGTGTACAGACTACTAGGTTACTCTCTATACTAATGTCCCAGTGTACAGACTACTATGTTACTCTCTATACTAATGTCCCAGTGTATAGACTACTAGGTTACTCTCTATACTAATGTCCCAGTGTACAGACTACTAGGCTACTCTCTATACTAATGTCCCAGTGTACAGACTACTAGGTTACTCTCTATACTAATGTCCCAGTTCATAAACTATAGGTTACTCTCTATACTAATGTCCCAGTGTACAGACTACTAGGTTACTCTCTATACTAATGTCCCAGTGTACAGACTACTAGGTTACTCTCTATACTAATGCCCCAGTGTACAGACTACTAGGTTACTCTCTATACTAATGTCCCAGTGTATAGACTACTAGGTTACTCTCTATAATAATGTCCCAGTGTACAGACTACTAGGTTACTCTCTATACTAATGTCCCAGTGTACAGACTACAAGGTTACTCTCTATACTAATGTCCCAGTGTACAGACTACTAGCTTACTCTATATACTAATGTCCCAGTGTATAGACTACTAGGTTACTCTCTATACTAATGTCCCAGTGTATTGACTACTAGGTTACTCTCTATACACACTCCCTATCCAGACAAATGAATAGAGTGTGTTTGTATGTGAAAATGACTGAAGACGTTGATTAGTAGAACGTGACTGAGGACTTTGATTAGTAGAAAGTGACTGAAGATTGATTAGTTAATACGCTCCAGAGATGAAGACCCCTGATGTGTATATTGCTGTGTTGAAATCATCCCCATGTACTGTCTCATGTTACAACCTACCCTTCAGATTAAGGCTTTTACTTTTGTGTGTGTGTGTGGGGGGGGGGGGGGGGGGGGGAGTTTCCCCCTCAAGATTTGGCATGGGTCCTCAGATCCTCAAAAGGTTCTACAGCTGCACCGTCGAGAGCATCCTGACTGGTTGCATCACTGCCTGGTACGGCAATTGCTCGGCTTCCGACCGCAAGGCAGTACAGAGGGTAGTGTATACGGCCCAGTACATCACTGGGGCCAAGCTTCCTGCCATCCAGGACCTCTATACCAGGCGTTGTTAGTGTAGCCGATGTGAAAAATGGCTAGCTAGTTAGCGGTGGTGCGCAGTAGTGCCGTTTTAATCGGTGACGTCACTTGCTCTGAGACTTTGAAGTAGTGGTTCCCCTTGCTCTGCAAGGGCTGCGGCTTTTGTGGAGCGATGGGTAACGATGCTTCGAGGGTGACTGTTGACGTGTGCAGAGCGTCCAAGGTTCGCACCCGGGTCGGGGCGAGGGGACGGGTGTAAAGTCTATACTGTTACATTAGGAAGGACCTACAAATTGTCAAAGACTCCAGACACCCTAGTCATAGACTGTTCTCTCTGTTACCACACGGCAAGCGGTACCAGAGCGCCAAGTCTAGGTCTAAGAGGCTTCTAAACAGCTTCTACCCCCAAGCCATAAGACTCCTGAACATCTAATCAAAAGACTTCCCAGACTATTTGCATTGACCCCTCCCCTTTTGCACTGCTGCTACTCTGTTAGTATCTATGCATAGTCACTTTAACTCTACCTACATGTACATAATACCTCAATTACCTCGACTAACCGGTGACCCCGTACATCAACTCTGCACCTGTACCCCCTGTAATAGCCCCACTATTGTTATTATACTGCTGCTCTTTAATCATTTGTTACTTTTAATTGTTTGTTTTATTTTTCTTTAAACTGCGTTGTTGGTTAATAAGTAAGCATTTCACTGTATGGTCTACACCTGTTGTATTAGGCACATGTGACAAATAAATTTGGATTTGATTATGAATAGGGGTGTTGGGGGCTGGGGGGGTTGAGACCTTAATCACCGTATTCACTGTTGCTGTGTTTAGCACCTTAGGCACAGATATATGATTCTTTCTCTGGACTAGATAGACCTAAAACCGAAAAGATCATATCCTGCATTTCCTTAGAACTATCTTGATTATATTATTGCCCACCGATAGATGGCGCCATCACAGAGTCTACGGACCTTTTTCCACCAGAGTAGGTCCGTCTTGCTGAAAAATGGTCCTGGCTGTCAGACCCAGAGCTGTTGTTGACTATTTACTCATCTGATCAGGAGCTCATGCTAATACTGTTACTTGACTCAGTGAGTATTTTATAAACTTACACCTAAAAAACAAGACATGATTATTCTACCGAAGTCGTGTTGACAGTAAAACGTTTTTAATGTGTGGACGTAGGCTTGTGGATCTGTGTCGGCGACGTTCTTGTGATAATCGTTTGCGCGTGAAAGCATGTTTTATTTTATTATTTATTCTAATAAAATTACAATGCAATGAAAAAAAACACAGGACATCACTACACGTATATTTCCTCTAAAGAAACATAAAATAACCAAAGTAAAAAATGAATATATAAAAAAGGAAATCACTAACGTTATACGTAAATTGAGTTTCAAAAGTACCTCATAAAATTAGGTCAGGGGTTACAATTGGAGTCATTTTACCGTCCAAACGCATTATATGCAGCATCAGCATCTATACACAACATCTGGGATTAGCATGTAGCGTGGTGGTGTAAAAGGGTGTTTCATAAATAAGGTATGCTTATTTTCATTTTTTTTGCCTCGTCATTAAACAACGTTAAGGAGGATGTCGAAGCCTATGCATGCTGAGTAGAGAATGTTTTAGGTACGAACCGGTCCGCGAGGGATTGAATGTATTGCTGGTTGCAGAACATGCATTTGAACGGTAAAATAACGCCTTAATATTGCCATCTGTCGGTCTTTGGTCTACCTGTACCTATAGCTTCATCGCGCAACTTGCCAAGAACAAAGTAACATTTATATTAAAGATTTTGACCATCTGTAACATTTAAAGTAAACATTTAAAATATATATATATATATAAATGTTAACGAAGCTACTTCCTGCACTATTCCTTCTGCATATGGAGACCTGTTGACACCACCTGTCATTAGCCATATCAACTCTAAACATAAACTCTGGTGTCACTGTATTTCTGTTACCCTCAAGAAATCCCTCAGAAAAACTCATCACTGTCCGTGCTGCTTAGATGGAATTAAATGGGGTGCATTCAATTATGCAGATTCTGTTGCAAAACGTTTTGCAACAAACCATTTACTCCAAACAAAACGTTTTGCAACAAAAACAAGAGCTTCTATTGGACACATTCAAGTAGGTCCTCTCCATTTCGTTTTGTTTGCTTCCGTTTGGTTCTTAAACGGTTTACGTTGGAAGACGTAATGAATACACCCCTTGTATAAAGCTGCCATGAAGCTGATTAACTGGCTGTTGTCTCTGACTGGTCAAAAGATCAGATCACAATGCTGGGACGGGCAATCCGTGTTCGAGTCAGAGGTCATTAGAATGTTGGGAAACCTGTTCCTTTAACCCGTGTCAAACTCATTCAATGGGTGTCTGCAGGTTTTCACTCCTGCCTTGTACTTGATTGATGAATTAAGGTCACTAATTAGTAAAGAACGCTGCTCTTCTTCTTTAGGATTTGGTTGGTGGATCGCATCCATCTTTTAGGTGCATACACTGCCACCTACTGTACTGGTGTGTGACGCCGGTCAAGGCCACCTACATTACATTCTTGATACGTCAATACAAAATTGGGGAAAAGGAACATTTCCCTGACAACTATTAACCTCTATAACAACCCCCCCCCCCCCCCCCCCCCCTCTATTCCACTATTCAACCCTACCTAATCCTACTCCAGACCAACAGTCTGAGAGGACAGAACCCTACCCCCCCCCCCCCCCCCATTCCACTATTCAACCCTATCTAATCCTACTCCAGACCAACAGTCTGAGAGAACAGAACCCCCCCCCCCCCCCCCTCTCAGACTAATGGTCTGGAGTAGGATTAGAACACTGCCTCTCAACACCCCCTGCAACTGTTCTACAGTAAAACCTCAAGCCCAAGTACTTCTCTGGCGCTGCCGCCACAACCTCTACTTTCTGTGATTTACGTATCATTTCTGCAGTAGAGTTGACAACCATGGCTATGAATGCTAAGAAACCCACTTTACTGAAGGACATATTCTTCCCATCTCTCTCTGTTGGACTTTACTCCAGAGGAAACCTCTCAGGTTCTCTAACCCTGTACCCATCTTCCTCTACCACTCTCTGTTGGACTTTACTACAGAGGAAACCTCGCAGGTTCTCTAACCCTGTACCCATCTTCCTCTACCACTCTCTGTTGGACTTTACTACAGAGGAAACCTCTCAGGTTCTCTAACCCTGTACCCATCTTCCTCTACCACTCTCTGTTGGACTTTACTACAGAGGAAACCTCTCAGGTTCTCTAACCCTGTACCCATCTTCCTCTACCACTCTCTGTTGGACTTTACTACAGAGGAAACCTCTCAGGTTCTCTAACCCTGTACCCATCTTCCTCTACCACTCTCTTCACTGCTTTATAACACTTCCTGCTCTACTGTAACCCTGGCAACCTCTCACCAGACACCTCCGATCTCCAGCCCCACAACTAAGACACACAATTTTCTCCACCGATATTACACATTCCTTCGTCTCGTGCCCTCCTGCACATTTCTCACATCTAGAAATCTCTTCTCTACATACTTCATGCAAGGATCCATTCTCTCCACAAATCTCACTCCCACTGGGCCAGAATCATCCTTAGGACAAAGCCCGAATTCAGCGGTCCTCACCGCAGGTACTACACCGAACAAAACATATAAAATGCATGGAATGTGTTGGTCCCATGTTTCATGAGCTGAAATAAAAGAGCCCACTAGGTGCACCTTGTGCTGGGCACAATAACATGCTGCAAAAATGTTGTGATTCAACACAATGCCACAGATGTTTTGAGGGAACGTGAAACTGGCATGCTGACAGCAGGAATGTCCACCAGAGATGTTGCCAGAGAATTGAATGTTAATTTATCTACCAAAAGCCGCCTCCAATGTTGTTTTACAGAATTTGGCAGTACGTCCAACCGGCCACACAACCGTAGACCATGTGCATGGCGTTGTGTGGGTGAGCGGCTTGCTGATGTCACAGTTGTGAACGTAGTGCCACATGGCCCATTGCCATTCCTCCGCCGCCATCACCTCATGTTTCAGCATGATAATGCACGGCACCATATCACAAGGGTCTGTACACAATTCCTAGAAGCTGAAAATGTCCCAGTTCTTCCATGGCCTGTATACTCAGCAGACATGTCACCCATTGAGCATGTTTGGGATGTTCTAGATTGACGTATACGACAGCGTGTTCCAGTTCCCACCAATATCCAGCAACTTCGCACAGCCATTGAAGAGCCAAGGAGATTGTGTTGTGCTGCATGAGGCAAATGGTGTTCACCATTCTGATCCACGCCCCTGCTTTTTTTAAATTTTTAAGTTATCTGTGACCAACAGGTGCATATCTGTATTCCTAGTCATGTGAAATCCATAGATTAGAGCCAAATTCATTTATTTCAACTGTGATTTCCTTATGTGAACTGTAACTCAGTACAATCTTTTAAATTGTTGCACGTTGCGTTTTATGTTTTTGTTCCGTATACAGAGCTTTCGAGAAGTATTCAGACCCCTTCCCTTTTTCCACATTTTGTTACATTAGAGCCTTATTCTAAAATGGAATTAAAGATTTTTTTCCCCATCAGTCTACACACAATACTCCACAATGACATCACAATACCCCATAATGACATCACAATGCCCAATAATGACACAGCGAAAACTGTTTTTTAGACATTTTGTGCCGTGACGCTCCCCATCCGACCTGACAGAGCATGAGAGGATCTGCAGAGAAGAATGGGAGAAACTCCCCAAATACAGGTGTGCCAAGTTTGTAGCATCATACCCAAGAAGACTTCAGGCTGTAATCGCTGCCAAAGGTGCTTCAACAAAGTACTGAGTAAAGGGTCTGAATACTTATGTAAAATGTGATATTTCAGTAGTTTTGGTTAAATACACATTTGCTGTACAAACCTGTTTTTGCTTTGTCATTATGGGGTATTGTGTGTAGATTGATGAGGAAAAAAAACGATGAACTTACATTTTCGATTAAGGCTGTAACTTAAGAAAATGTGGAAAAAGTCAAGGGGTATGAATACGTTCCCAAATGCACTGTACATCCATACTCTCGTCAGGTTCCATCTCTGAGTTAATAGAGCACGTAGTACTTGGCACCAACCTTCCTCACCACATTGCCTCCCTCTACACTCAGCTCCTTGTCGGCGGTCATCACTGCACCTGCCACCATAATGAATTCACCCTCACTCTCGTCACATTCACTTTCCTTCTCCAGATCTCCCAGAAGGCTTGTGCAATCCCCACTCCATATTTATTTAGAATATGTTCCACTTTCCTCCTTTGTTTATTTTTTTTATCCTACCTCCATTCATCCCCACGCTGTGATCTCACCGATTCCCCCCTCAGCTGGTTGTCTAGGTCTTAATTGACAGGAAAAATCAAAAAACCCGCAGATACTAGGCACTCTATGGAATGAGTTTGACACCCATACCTTAGAATGTTGGGAAACCTTCTACCTAGAGTCTGCCACTTGGCTTGACAGCTATGTTGTTGACAGGTGATTTTATTGGGAGAAATTGCCTTGATAGTGAGAGGTTATGATATCGGGTTGGTAGGCCTACTTGTGTTCAAAGTTTTGGGTGTCAGAGATGTTAGGTCATTGCCGATTATTTGAAGAGTTTGATCAACTTTGAAGAAAGGAAGTGTAGGGATAGTATGTGTTTTTCTGTTCCAGTTGAGTACTTGTGCAGAAGAGGGAATATCTGGATGGTCATGGATGAGGAATTCATTCCTTTAGACTGTCTGCTAGCTGTACACTCTCTCTCTCGTTCTCTCTCTCCATCTCTCTCTCCATCTATCTCTGAAAAACAAAGGCACATACAGACCTTCCTTACAGAAGTCTTTCACTGCAAAAAAGCAGTCGTTCAGTTTTTCCTCTTAGTTTTGGGCTATAGCCTAGCTGCCGCTAACTCAGCTTTTCATTGTTGCCCTCTAATCAGGGACTGATTTAGACCTGGGACACCAGTTGGGTGCAATTATCAGATAGAACACAAAAGCAGCAGTACTGTCTAGCCTATTAGGGCGTCATGCATGGAACAATTCAGTGATTAGATCTGCAGATGTAAAATGTCCAACTCGGGACAATTCACAGTAGACCGAGTCTTGTCCCCTATTACAGAAAGTTGGACTGAGTTTCTGTGAGTTGCCAAACAAGATATATATATATAATATATACTTATTATCATGGTCTGGAATAACGCTGACTTGAATGGTCCTGTACATCTCAGAGGGCTAAAAGAAAGCTGTTTTGTTCCAACTGTAATAAACACAGTGTTCTCTGTACCTTTGTATTCATGTGTTGGATTTGGAATTCAGGAGTGGGAGGAAAAGAGGGATGGTAAATGTAGGAGAGGGGCGACTCAGGAAATTGTAAGGGAGAGATGGAGAGAGAAGTGTGAGATGAGGAAGGAGGAGGGGGGGGGGGGCAGGAGGTGTTATTTTCTCTGTGTTGCTCAGAGTTACTCATACCCCAGGTAGGAAGGTAGTTATGTGTCCAGGGCTATCTTCTAAATCCCTGTTATCTACTGTCAATACACTGCCTGTAAGTTTGTGTGTGCATGTGCCGTGCACTGTGTGTGTGTGTGATTTGTTCTGGAACAGGGTTTTGCTCTAGACTTTTCATTCTGCTCTATGCCTCTATCCCAGGGTTGTTTTCAGAATTGACCGTATTTGATTATTATATACATTATAATACCATATTCCACACATCAGAGTGTGCTTTTAGATGAAATGATAGGATCTAGGCTATTCTCTGATTGCAAAAGTATTTCATTTTAAGGGGCAGACTGTAAAACTCTCAGTTTTATCATGTTCTGCTCTCCATCTTCTCCCACCTTTCTCTTTCTTGATCTCCCCCTAGCTGTCTCCCTCTCTCTCCATCCCCCTCATGAGTCAGACTCTTCTAAGTTGAGACAAGCTCTACATATTTATTACACGTGGGCATTCCATGTGGAGTATTAGCATGGTATTCTGAGTCCTGATCATCTCATTGTGGGCAGATGGTAAAAACAACAGCCTGTGGACAACCTCTTTCTCTGCATGTTAGAACACATCCAGCATGCATATTTATTAAGAGAACGGTCTATTGTATTTTAATGAACACAAATTCCTTGAGCACAGTCATTTGGTGTGTGTGTGTGACAGACAGCTGTCTGTGTTAAGACACTGTAAATGAGAGTTTATGAAAACCGCTTGGCTCTCTTCCTGTCAACAGATCCTCATTAAGAGGATGCATCAAATTGAAATGCCAGTCTGACTGGATGTACAGATGACTGACAGAGAGACTTCCTCAACCATAGTAACTGACTGTTGTTGTATCAGCACCCGTGTAAGAGTCCTTGAAAATAACTTTTCAGACTTTTTCCAATTGTTTGTTTTTGTATTTATAGAAACAAAGAACATAACAGTACGCAAGACAGAAATCCCCAAAACAACGGTCCGCAGTACTGAAACTTCACAGGTCGTTGAAAGAATCCTCTCAACAGAAAGTTTCTTCTGTTCTTGATGGGAATCTCCCACGGTAGTCTATAGAGATGTTAGTGTAATAAAAAGCAAGGTATTTTAAAGCCTACCTCCCAAAACAGTTAATAATAAAATAAATAAAAACTACAATTTAGCCTGTAGTACTTTAGGATAGTATTACTGGACATAATGTCAAAGTTCAATTTTAATAGATTGGGTGTTTTATTTGCTAAAATCACAGAACACTACAGGCGCTTATTAGAGATTTTATTTTTTATTTAATGCACACAGCTTCTGCTAATTTGCATAGTTTAATTCCAGGATTCACTTCCATCATTTTAATACATTTCTTAATTTTCTGCACTATTTACACACTATTCACATTTATTTTGTCTTAGTATGCCTAATTTAAACTCATCACCCGTCTAACACATTCCTACCGTGAAGCATGGTGGTGGCAGCATCATGCTATGGGGATGCTTTTCAGCAGCAGAGATTGGGAGACTGGTAAGGATAGAGGGAACAAGGAATGGAGCCAAATACAGGCAAATCCTTAATGAGAACTGTGCACACGACCTTAGAAGACAATGACCCCAAGCACACAGCCAAAGCAATGCTGGAAATGCTTCAGAACAAGAATGTGAAAGTCCTTGAGTGGCCCAGCCAAAGCCCAGACTTCAATCTCATTGAAAATCTGTCGAAAGACTTGAATATTGTCAATTTTAACAGAGCTTGAGAAAATCTGCAAGGAAGAATGGGAGAAAATCCCCAAATCCAGATTTGCAAAGCTGATACAGACATACTCAAGATGACTCTAAGCTGTTATCGCTGCCAAAGGTGCTTATACGAAGTATTGACTCAAGTGTGTGAATACTTATGTAAATGTAGATTTCTGTATTTAATTTTCAATAAATTAGCAAAAATGTCTATAAACATGTTTTCACTTTGTCATTATGGGGTATTGTGTGTAGATGGGTCTGAGAAAATGAATACATGTCATATATTTTAAATTCAGGCTGTAACAACAAAATGTGGAATAAGTCAAGGTGTATAAATACTTACTAAAGGCACTGTGGAAATGTTATGGCATTTGCTCCATTGGTTTTGTTGTAAGGCCACTTACGGGCCTGCATTATGCTCTAATGGCCACAATAGCCTATTGGCCACAGTCTGAAACTAACTTAGGCCCAGTGTAGTGAAACATGATTTTCCTGTGTTTTTATATTTCAATACTGTCAAATTGTAAAAAATAATGATAAAGTTTTAAAAAGACCACCTGAAGATGTGTGTTTTTGTGGGAGGGGTTTTTGACCTTCCATTTGACCTACCATGACCAATAAGAAATAGTTCCACACATAGTTAGAATACTAGAATGGCCATGAACCTTCATACGATGGTCCGAAGGTCAGCCGTGTTGGTCAGGGAGTTGGTCATTGTTTTCCAGGGCTGTGATAAGATGCTGTGTAAAACAGTGTAGTGAATTATGTGTCTATTGTGTGTGTGTGTTAGCTCACTAGCCATATACACTTTGACACGAACGATTCCATCATCTTTTTCAATTTAACTGCCAATATGCCAACATTCCATTCAAACAATGCAGTGAATCCACAGCTGTAATCAGTTGATGAAAGGACTTAGACAAGTAAATGCAACAAGTACTGGTATTGTATCATATTATAGCACTCACAGCTCTCCATAAATCTGATTTACATTTATGGTCTGTGTATGTATATTTGAGGCTATTTATACAGAAAGTGTACAAAACACATTTAAACTATAATTATGTTGAACAGTAAATGCAACATGTAGAGTGTTAGTCCCACATTTCATGAGCTGAAATAAAATATTCCAGAAATGTTCCATATGCACAAAAAGTTTATTTTGCTCACATTTTGTGCATTCATTTGTTTACATCCCTGTTAGTGAGCATTTCTCCTTTGCCAAGATAATCCAGCCACCAGACAGGTGCAGCATATCAAGAAGCTGATTAAACGGCATGATCATTACAAAGGTGCACCTTGTGCTTGGGACAATAAAAGGCCACTCTAAAATGTGCAGTTTTGTCACTCCACACAATGCCGCAGATGTCTCAAGTTTTGAGGGAGTGTGCAATTGGTATGCTGACTGCAGGATTGTCCACCAGAGCTTTTGCCAGATAATTGAATGTTCATTTCTTGAAATTGTTGCATATTGAGTTTTATCTTTTTCTTCAGTGTATACAGTATGACAATATTTTAGGTTGACTATAATTCCATTACACGATTTCTGATATCGCATGCCTTTTATTTTCCTGCATGACCTAAGTCAAAGCAGGAAATGCATCACCTATGCCTCCAATTTGACTGGTTTTGCATTTCCCTTTGACCAAGATGGCTGCCATTTTTGCCACATTCTGGAACTTTGAGGGTTTGACATAGCCCCTCTAGTAATTTAATATTATCTATATGGTTCTAAATCTATCTGCCAATAACAGCACATTTTCCCCTCCACTCAAACCACTCCCAGACTAGAGGTCTTCTGGGATCCAAAAAGTTGACGCTGTTCTGAAATGGACCCAGGACCCGAATAAATTAATGTTTTAAATATGGAGACCTGGATCCGAGGACAACCAGATCTGGCCCCGTATAGACCCGGTTGGATTCAGACCCAGTCTGATTTGATCTGTGTGAGCGAAGTAGCAGAAAATATATATACAGTGACTGGAATTACCTGGATTTCTGCATAAATTTGTAATGAAATTTGATCTGATCTTCATCTTAGTCACAACAATAGACAAACATAGTGTGCTTAAACGAATAACACAAATGATTGTATTTTTCTTGTCTATATTGAATACATAATTGAAATATTCACATTGTAGGTTGGAAAAAGTATGTGAACCCCTAGGCTAATGAATTCTCTAAAAGCTAATTAGAGTCAGGAGTCCGCTAACCTGGAGTCCAATCAATGAGACGAGATTGGAGATGTTGGTTAGAGCTGCCTTGCCCTATAAAAACACTCTCACAAAATTTGAGTTTGCTATTCACAAGAAGCATTGCCTGATGTGAACCTTGTCTCTTTTACAACAGAGATCTCAGAAGACCTAATATTAAGAATTGTTGACTTGCATAAAGCTGGAAAGGGTTACAAAAGTATCTCTAAAAGCCATTATGTTCATCAGTCCACGGTAAGACAAATAGTCTAAATAGAGAAAGTTCACCACTGTTGCTCCTCTTCCTAGGAGTGGCCGTCCTGCAAAGATGACTACAAGAGCACAGCGCAGAATGCTCAATGAGGTTAAGAAGAATCATCAAGTGTCAGATTGCTTGCTATTATGAATTCTGAAGTTTATCAAGACAGTTTGCAGGAGAATGTAAGGCTGTCTGCCAAATTGAAGCTCAACAGAAGTTGAGTGGTGCAACAGGACAACGACCCAAAACACAGAAGTAAATCAACAACAGAATGGCTTCACCAGAAGAAAATACACCTTCTGGAGTGCCCAGTCCTGACCTCAACCCGATTTTGAAAATGCTGTGGCATGACCTCGAGAACAGTTCACACCAGACATCTTAAGATTATTGCTGAACTGAAACAGTTTTGTAAAGATGAATGGTCCAAAATTCCTCCTGACCGTTGTGCAGGTCTGATCCGCAATTACAGAAAACATTTGGTTGAGGTTATTGCTGCCGGCAAAGGAGGGTCAACCAGTTGTTAAATCCAAGGGTTCACATACTTTTCCCACCCTGCACTGTGAATGTTTACACGGTGTGTTCAATAAGGACATGAAAATATATAATTGTTTTTGTGTTTAAGTAGACTGTCTATTGTTATACCTTAATTTTATTTAGAAATTTAACTAGGCAGGTCCGTTAAGAACAAATTCTTATATACAATGACGGCCTACTGGGGAACAGTGTGTTAATTGCCTTGTTTAGGGACAGAACGACAGATTCTGTCTTTGTTAAGAAGACATTCCACCAACACCTGGGATATGGATGCCTGAGGAAGACATTCCACCAACACCTGGGATATGGATGCCTGAGGAAGACATCCCACCAACACCTGGGATATGGATGCCTGAGGAAGACATCCCACCAACACCTGGGATATGGATGCCTGAGGAAGACATTCCACCAACACCTGGGATATGGATGCCTGAGGAAGACACAAAACGTTGTAACAATAACATCACCTGGGAGTAAAGCATCGTTTCTGTTTCAGAATAGATCTGGTATTGTGTAACAAATTAAAGTAATGTTCTTCCTCTCTGCTCTCTCTCTCTCTGGATTTCACCAGGCACACAGAACATATGTCTGATCATTCTCAACCAGCCTTTGGAAACAGACTACCTGCACACACACCGGAGTAAAGGTATTAATCTCTTTCCTTTATTAGTGATGGGTACCAATATCTATCATTCTTTATCATATCGATATCATTGAGCAAGGTATATCATGATGATATCGATGTATCTTTCCTCTTGGCTTGTGAAAGTAACCCTAGCTCTAAGCATACATGACTGTTCCACAAAACCCTCCGTACAGGCTATCAAGTCAGCATACATGACTGTTCCACAAAACCCTCCGTACAGGCTATCAAGTCAGCATACATGACTGTTCCACAAAACCCTCCGTACAGGCTATCAAGTCAGCATACATGACTGTTCCACAAAACCCTCCGTACAGGCTATCAAGTCAGCATACATGACTGTTCCACAAAACCCTCCGTACAGGCTATCAAGTCAGCATACATGACTGTTCCACAAAACCCTCCGTACAGGCTATCAAGTCAGCATACATGACTGTTCCACAAAACCCTCCGTACAGGCTATCAAGTCAGCATACATGACTGTTCCACAAAACCCTCCGTACAGGCTATCAAGTCAGCATACATGACTGTTCCACAAAACCCTTCATGCAGGCTATCAAGTCAGCATACATGACTGTTCCACAAAACCCCCCGTACAGGCTATCAAGTCAGCATACATGACTGTTCCACAAAACCCTCCGTACAGGCTATCAAGCCAGCATACATGACTGTTCCACAAAACCCTTCATACAGGCTATCAAGTCAGCATACATGACTGTTCCACAAAACCCTTCATGCAGGCTATCAAGTCAGCATACATGACTGTTCCACAAAACCCTTCATACAGGCTATCAAGCCAGCATACATGACTGTTCCACAAAACCCTCCGTACAGGCTATCAAGTCAGCATACATGACTGTTCCACAAAACCCTCCGTACAGGCTAGTCAGCATACATAATTGGCCCTCTGATGGCCCATCAGAGGTATATGGGCTTCCTGTTGAGTTCAGACTGGTTGGCTTCCAGAACATTCACAACTGGCCCTTTAGCCAATCAGCCAAACAGTTGTGGACTCCACAGAGCTGTGGGGGTAAAGAGCAACGTGAACATTGAAATAGTAGTGCGGGAGTTTTATTTCAATATTTATCGATATCGTATCAAAAAAATACAACCAATATTGCTGTAGAATGTCCATATCGGTGACCATTACTATTATTAATCAAAGGAAATGAAATGTATCCTAAAGCTAAGACTGGACATTAGGTGTGTACTGATATAGTATTGACCTTCTCTAAACCAACCGTCCTCTTGGAGTACTACTGGGAATGCAGGCTGCTGTTCCACTTCTACACAAACACAGCTGTTTGTTGGGGGGGCATCTTTTGAAGTTGTTCAAGCTGTTCTTTATTCCTTATCTTTACATTCTTTATTGCAATGTGTTTGCCAGTACACACCCCTCTCGTGACACGTGCGCTTGCTCAAAACAGAATCTCTCTCCCGCTCTGCTGAATGCATTAGTTCTATTAAACAAGGTGTTTAGAGAATGCTTCTGTCGCTCCTTTGAAGTCTTTTCTTGCGACACAAAAACAGACTTCTGAAAGCCTCCTGTTCAATATGTATAGCATTAGTAAGTTGTGATGTTTGCAAACAGTATGCTTCAAATTCCATAAACTTGAATACCATTTAAAAGTGGCAATTGGGGAACCGCATATATTGTTGGGTGAAATGTTTTAATATATATTGTAACAGTTGCATTATGTTTAGGAGCAATGGTAAATAAAATATAAAAGATTTTGCACACAACAGGCAAATACTCTTAGATTCATCTTATCTAGGTCGTCCAGGAGAATGAACCAGTTAATAACAGTGTTCTCTGTCCTCCAGGAGAATGAACCACAGTGTTCTCTGTCCTCCAGGAGAATGAACCAGTTAATAACAGTGTTCTCTGTCCTCCAGGAGAATGAACCACAGTGTTCTCTGTCCTCCAGGAGAATGAACCACAGTGTTCTCTGTCCTCCAGGAGAATGAACCACAGTGTTCTCTGTCCTCCAGGAGAATGAACCAGTCAATAACAGTGTTCTCTGTCCTCCAGGAGAATGAACCAGTTAATAACAGTGTTCTCTGTTCTCCAGGAGAATGAACCACAGTGTTCTCTGTCCTCCAGGAGAATGAACCACAGTGTTCTCTGTCCTCCAGGAGAATGAACCACAGTGTTCTCTGTCCTCCAGGAGAATGAACCACAGTGTTCTCTGTCCTCCAGGAGAATGAACCAGTTAATAACAGTGTTCTCTGTCCTTCAGGAGAATGAACCAGTTAATAGCAGTGTTCTCTGTCCTCCAGGAGAATGAACCACAGTGTTCTCTGTCCTCCAGGAGAATGAACCACAGTGTTCTCTGTCCTCCAGGAGAATGAACCACAGTGTTCTCTGTCCTCCAGGAGAATGAACCAGTTAATAACAGTGTTCTCTGTCCTCCAGGAGAATGAACCAGTTAATAACAGTGTTCTCTGTCCTCCAGGAGAATGAACCACAGTGTTCTCTGTCCTCCAGGAGAATGAACCACAGTGTTCTCTGTCCTCCAGGAGAATGAACCACAGTGTTCTCTGTCCTCCAGGAGAATGAACCACAGTGTTCTCTGTCCTCCAGGAGAATGAACCAGTTAATAACAGTGTTCTCTGTCCTTCAGGAGAATGAACCAGTTAATAGCAGTGTTCTCTGTCCTCCAGGAGAATGAACCACAGTGTTCTCTGTCCTCCAGGAGAATGAACCACAGTGTTCTCTGTCCTCCAGGAGAATGAACCAGTTAATAGCAGTGTTCTCTGTCCTCCAGGAGAATGAACCAGTTAATAACAGTGTTCTCTGTCCTCCAGGAGAATGAACCACAGTGTTCTCTGTCCTCCAGGAGAATGAACCAGTTAATAACAGTGTTCTCTGTCCTCCAGGAGAATGAACCAGTGTTCTCTGTCCTCCAGGAGAATGAACCAGTTAATAACAGTGTTCTCTGTCCTTCAGGAGAATGAACCAGTTAATAGCAGTGTTCTCTGTCCTCCAGGAGAATGAACCACAGTGTTCTCTGTCCTCCAGGAGAATGAACCACAGTGTTCTCTGTCCTCCAGGAGAATGAACCACAGTGTTCTCTGTCCTCCAGGAGAATGAACCAGTTAATAACAGTGTTCTCTGTCCTCCAGGATAATGAACCAGTTAATAACAGTGTTCTCTGTCCTCCAGGAGAATGAACCACAGTGTTCTCTGTCCTCCAGGAGAATGAACCACAGTGTTCTCTGTCCTCCAGGAGAATGAACCACAGTGTTCTCTGTCCTCCAGGAGAATGAACCACAGTGTTCTCTGTCCTCCAGGAGAATGAACCAGTTAATAACAGTGTTCTCTGTCCTTCAGGAGAATGAACCAGTTAATAGCAGTGTTCTCTGTCCTCCAGGAGAATGAACCACAGTGTTCTCTGTCCTCCAGGAAAATGAACCACAGTGTTCTCTGTCCTCCAGGAGAATGAACCAGTTAATAGCAGTGTTCTCTGTCCTCCAGGAGAATGAACCAGTTAATAACAGTGTTCTCTGTCCTCCAGGAGAATGAACCACAGTGTTCTCTGTCCTCCAGGAGAATGAACCAGTTAATAACAGTGTTCTCTGTCCTCCAGGAGAATGAACCACAGTGTTCTCTGTCCTCCAGGAGAATGAACCAGTTAATAACAGTGTTCTCTGTCCTCCAGGAGAATGAACCAGTTAATAACAATGTTCTCTGTCCTCCAGGAGAATGAACCAGTTAATAACAGTGTTCTGTCCTCCAGGAGAATGAACCAGTTAATAACAATGTTTTCTGTCCTCCAGGAGAATGAACCAGTTAATAACAGTGTTCTGTCCTCCAGGAGAATTAACCAGTTAATAACAATGTTCTCTGTCCTCCAGGAGAATGAACCAGTTAATAACAGTGTTCTGTCCTCCAGGAGAATGAACCAGTTAATAACAGTGTTCTCTGTCCTCCAGGAGAATGAAACAGTTAATAACAGTGTTCTCTGTCCTCCAGGAGAATGAACCAGTTTAACAATGATCCGCCGTTATTCTCTGCATTATGGTGATAAGACCCACAGTCAACCTTTCCTTCTAATCAGAGACAGATTTACACCTGGACAATCACTAAGTAGAGAAACTAACAACAAAAACACATGGCCTTCCAGGATCTGCCTGCATAATGTTATGGTGATGCTAGAGAGAATACGGTTGAATTTATTCTAATGTTACTCAGAGAGAATCACAAGCTATGGTAATGTTAATCTTTGAGAATTGTGTAACAGATCTAGGGGCTTTGAGGTGTTTCAGGAGATGTGCATAACTCTACATAAATGAAAGAGAGAGTAGGGAGGGAAAGCGGTGTTCTTCAGGGGGTGAAGGGGGCATAAGATGGAGCCTACCTCACCTGGAATGAACTACATTTTTAAGGGCATTCACTGGAACATAGTGTGTTTGAGAGCGCTCAGAGACGCACATTATTCACAGAATAAATAGGGAGTTTTGCTATTTTTGCCTGCCTCTGTATCTCTCTGTTTATCTCTCTCTGTTTGTCTGTCCGTCTCACTCCCCCCCCCCTCCTCTTTCTAGAAGTGTCGGTTGATAGAGACAGCAGATCAGGAGCTGACTGACTTCACTAAATGTCTGGCCATCATGGTGGAGGAGATCAAAAGACAACCGCTTCGGGTAATCCTCCTCTTCTCCCTCCCATGTCCTCCCCCTCTCCTTCCTCTGTCAGGTTATTTACACCTTTCTGTTTCTGTGTGATGGTGGTTAAGAGTGAAAGGTCCATGTGTGCAGTGAGGGATTTGGGGAGAATAACACTCGGACAAACACACTTCCTCTCTGACAGTTGAGAGACGCACACACACACACAGAGACAGGGGTCCCTGATGAACTGTCACTCAGCCAGCGAACCAGTGTCCTCAAACAGTCTGTCTAGTTAATCACTGAGACAGAATCAGTCCATCTATCCTCGAACTCTGAGCTTTCTGCCAAAACATCCCTTTTAACCTTCTGTTTGTTCTTCTCTTGAGTATTATCTAACCTCTCTGTGCTGAAGGTATACAAATCATCTGTAGCAGTGTTTAAAGCCTGAGCTTGACAACGATGACAGTATAGTGAGTAACCACAATGTACTGTAACAGTTCATATCTGGCAGGTTTCCAGACAGACAGATTTATGGGAATTAAGACTAATGATCGTCATTAGATTCATCCCTCTGGCAGTCATCACGAAATTATTACATCATATTATCACAATATAACATTATCACACTATAACATTATCAAACTATAACATTATCACACTATAACATTATCACACTAAATCAAATCTAATGTATTTATTTAGCCCTTTGTACATCAGCTGATATCTCAAAGTGCTGTACAGAAACCCAGCCTAAAACCCCAAACAGCAAGCAATGCAGGTGTAGAAGCACGGTGGCTAGGAAAAACTCCCTAGAAAGGCCAAAACCTAGGAAGAAACCTAGAGAGGAACCAGGCTATGTGGGGTGGCCAGTCCTCTTCTGGCTGTGCCGGGTGGAGATTATAACAGAACATGGCCAAGATGTTCAAATGTTCATAAATGACCAGCATGGTCAAATAATAATAATCACAGGCAGAACAGTTGAAACTGGAGCAGCAGCACGGCCAGGTGGACTGGGGACAGCAAGGAGTCATCATGTCAGGTAGTCCTGAGGCATGGTCCTAGGGCTCAGGTCCTCCAAGAGAGAGAAAGAAAGAGAGAATTAGAAAGAAAGAAAGAAAGAAAGAAAGAGAAAAAGAGAGAATTAGAAAGAGCATACTTAAATTCACACAGGACACCAGATAGGACAGGAGAAGTACTCCAGATATAACACACTGACCCTAGCCCCCGACACAAACTACTGCAGCATAAATACTGGAGGCTGAGACAGGAGGGGTCAGGAGACACTGGCCCCATCCGATGACACCCGCGGACAGGACCAAACAGGAAGGATATAACCACACCCACTTTGCCAAAGCACAGACCCCACACCACTAGAGGGATATCTTCAACCACCAACTTACCATCCTGAGACAAGGCCGAGTATAGCCCACAAAGATCTCCGCCACGGCACAACACAAGGGGGGGCGCCAACCCAGACAGGAAGATCACATCAGTGACTCAACCCACTCAAGTGACGCACCCCTCCTAGGGACGGTATGAAAGAGCCCTTCACACTCCTGGGCCAGACTACACTCAATCATATGACCCACTGAAGAGATGAGTCTTCAGTAAAGACTTAAAGGTTGAGACCGAGTTTGCGTCTCTCACATGGGTGGGCAGACCATTCCATAAAAATGGAGCTCTATAGGAGAAAGCCCTGCTTCCAGCTGTTTGCTTAGACATTCTAGGGACAATTAGGAGGCCTGCGTCTTGTGACCGTAGCGTACGTGTAGGTATGTACGGCAGGACCAAATCGGAAAGATAGGTAGGAGCAAGCCCATGTAATGCTTTGTAGGTTAGCAGTAAAATCAGCCCTTGCCTTAACAGGAAGCCAGTGTAGGGAGGCTAGCACTGGAGTAATATGATCAAATGTTTTTGTTCTAGTCAGGATTCTAGCAGCCGTGTTTAGCACTAACTGAAGTTTATTTTGTCTTTTATCCGGGTAGCCGGAAAGTAGAACATTGCAGTAGTCTAACCTAGAAGTGACAAAAGCATGGATACATTTTTCTGCATCATTTTTGGACAGAAAGTTTGATTTTTGCAATGTTACGTAGATGGAAAAAAGCTGTCCTTGAAACAGTCTTGATATGTCTTCAAAAGAGAGATCAGGGTCCAGAGTAACGCCGAGGTCCTTCAGTTTTATTTGAGACGACTGTACAACCATTAAGACTATAACATTATCAACTATAACATTATCACACTATAACATTATCGCATAACATTATAACATTATCACACTATAACATCATCGCACTATAACATTATCACATTATAACATTATCACATTATAACATCACATTGGCACGTCATTACATTGTCCTACCATTACATTGTCCTACCATTACATTGCCATAACATTACATTGTCATACCATTACATTGTCACATCATCACATTGTCACATTATTAAATTATCACATAACATTCTCAATGCCAGAATATCAGACAGAACATTATTATTTGCAGGGGCGCAACTTTGTTTAAAGTGTGGGGGTGGGCATAACTTGACAGGTGGTCTGGAGGTCCTCCCAATCTTTAGCTAATTTCCTGCATTTCTACACAATATAATATGACCCATGACCCTTCTAGCCGTCTGTATTTAGCCCACAGTCATCAAGGTAAGAGATCATTATGAAATATGTTTAAGTGATTGATAAGACTGAAATATGCAAATCATGTCCCCCCCATCCCCAGTGAAAATTGCACCCCTGATTTATTTGTATAATAACTCAATAGTGAGAGACAGTGAGCGCTCAATAGTGAGCGCTGTCTGTAGATTTGTAGGAGCTAAAGTAGGTAGTGCTACGTAATGTACTTCAGTAGCCTGGTCCCAGACCTGTACATCAACCATGACAACAGCAGTCAGAGTGGTTGGCTAAAGCACATGCAGATCTAGGATCAGGCTAGTACTTCTTTGGAGGTTACATAAGTTGTATGATATAGGCCACTGGTTTGTCCTGTTTCCATTTGTGTCTGTCTGTGCTGTTACCTGTTTGTTTGTCTTATTCTAGGCTGTGGTTAAAGGCGCTGAAGTTGCAACAAAGATTTAACATAATACTTTCTTTCTGTTTTATAATCTTTCTCTGTCTCCAAGGACTGTAGCTTGGCAACGCTTGTTTACAGAACACTGTCATTCAGATCAATTATTTTTGAAGCAGTTTGGTGTGCAAGCATCCTTATAAGAGAAAAGTGTTTTTCTAAAGCTGTCCTCTGTTGTGTGTGGTTGTTTGACAGATGTGGATTTTTACCTCAATAGTCAGTTCTAAATGTGTTTATTTGTGGCCAAAGGCATAGATGAAAGATGTAAATAAAGACGATCCCTGTCTCTGTCATTATCATACCGTAACCAGGGTCAAGGTGCCGTGGAGTGTCAGCCAGTATGGTAGTGTTTGTGCTCATTTACATTTTTACATATGAATCATTTAACAGACACTCTTATCCAGAGCCACTTACAAGAGCAATAAGGGTTAAGTGCCTTGCTCAAGGGCACATCGACAGATTTTTCACCTAATCGGCTCGGGCCCAAAAGCTCTTAACCGCCAGGCTACCTGCTCCCCTATGGTTTACAGTTCCGTAGAGAACATGAGCTAGAACAGCATATGTGTGTATATAAAATATATGTAAAACGGTTGCACACATTGGATTCTCTCTGCTGCATTGTGTCCTTCAGAACACTCTCAGGGAGAAGAGCTAATGAAAGAGAGGGGATGGCGAGAGGCAGAGCGGGAGAGCTATATTGAAGAGAGGGTAAATCCATTTGAATTTAATCACTTACCTTCCATACATATTTGCCCATTGTAGAAATGCTCAGAATGTGACTTTTTGGGAACTGAGTGCCAGAACATTAAAGAGATAAAGGTGCTGAAAGTTAACCCATTTAACCCCACCCTTCATCGCTTAAAAAGATAAAAGGTTGAGATTGACATCATTTAAAATCTTACAAACAGGGTTGTCAAACTATTTTATAATTTCTAAAAAACGTAGTCATTTTTGGTACATTTAATGTCAATTATCTAAAAACGTGTGAACATATTTTTCCCTATTCACAGATGTAGCTTAGACTCTATTTTACATAATCTGAGGTTTCTGTGTTGTGACCTCCATTGGTTGAGACACAACAAAATCAATCAAATGTTATTTGTAACATGTGCCGAATACAACCTTACAGCGAAACGAATAACGAACAAGCCCTTATTAACCAACAATGCAGCTTTAAGAAAAATACCTAAAAATAAAATAAATAAATAAAGTAACAAGTAATTAAGAGCAAAATAACAATAGCGAGGCTATAGACAGGGGGTACCGATACAGAGTCGAGGTAATATATACAGTTATTAAAGTGACTATGCATAGAAGATAACAGAGAATAGCAGCAGTGTAAAAGAGGGGAAGGAGGAAATGCAAATAGTCTGAGTAGCCATTCGATTAGATGTTCAGGAGTCTTATGGCTTGTGGGTAGAAGCTGTTTAGAAGTGTCGTGGAAATTTCCTCTATTTACCAAATCATGAGAGCAAACCACACACAAGTCAGGATTAGTTATCAAAGTCCATCTTTAATTATATGAGCTCTATCACAACCCTGTGACTCTCAGATCAATTCAGTGTCTATCAATTAATTCTCTGAGAGCCCCTTCCACATTTCAACTTAGTTCCTTTATAGCAAAGACACACACAGGATAAGACAGCATCGGCATAATTCATCGTTCAGCTTTGTCTCCTAAAACATGTTCTTTACTCAAACTCAGAAACATAAACCAATCCTCCATATCAACAGACATATATCAAATCCATCCTATCTTGACAAGATCACAGAGACACACTGACTGGCACACAGACATTGTGGAGCCAAGAGATACACGCTTGACCTCTCCCCTCTCTCCGGCCCAAACAACTTAGTCTTGACAACAGATACTGCAACCCCGCCACAGTATTATACAAACACATTCTGATGAGAAGTAACTTACAAACATATGATGAATATAAAACATCTTACCTATGTTACCAACCAATTCTGATTATTCCCCAACAGAAGTCTCTTGGACCTTGACTTGGTGCTCCGGGACCGCTTGCCGTGCGGTAACAGAGAGAACAGTCTATGACTGGGGTGTCTGGAGTCTTTGACAATTTGTACGTCCTTCCTCTGACACCACCTGGTATAGAGGTCCTGGATGGCACTACCCTCTGTAGTGCCTTGCGGTCAGAGGCCGAGCAGTTGCCATACCAGGCAGTGATGCAACCAGTCAGTATACTCTTGATGGTGCAGCTGTAGAACCTTTTGAGGATCTGAGAACCCATGCCAAATCTTTTCAGTCCCCTGAGGGGGAATAGGTTTTGTCATGCCCTCTTCACAACTGTCTTGGTGTGCTTGGACCATGTTAGTTTGTTGGTGATGTGGACACCTAGGAACTTGAAGCTCTCAACCTGCTCCACTACAGCCCCATTGATGAGAATGGGGGCGTGCTCGGTCCTCCTTTTCCTGTAGTCCACAATCATCTCCTTTGTCTTGATCACATTGAGGGAGAGGTTGTTGTCTCAGTTCATCATATATGCATGTACATACTACCTCAATCAGCCTGACTAAGTGGTGCCTCGCTACTTTTATAGCCTCGCTACTTTTATAGCCTCGCTACTTTTATAGCCTCTCTACTGTATATAGCCTCTCTACTGTATATAGCCTCTCTACTGTATATAGCCTCGCTACTGTATATAGCCTCGCTACTGTACATAGTCTCGCTACTGTATATAGCCTCGCTACTGAATGTAGCCTCGCTACTTTTATAGCCTAGCTACTGAATGTAGCCTCGCTACTTTTATAGCCTAGCTACTGAATGTAGCCTCGCTACTTTTATAGCCTAGCTACTGTATGTAGCCTCCCTACTTTTATAGCCTAGCTACTGTATGTAGCCTCGCTACTTTTATAGCCTAGCTACTGTATGTAGCCTCGCTACTTTTATACCCTAGCTACTGGAAATAGCCTCGCTACTTTTATAGCCTAGCTACTGGAAATAGCCTAGCTACTGTATGTAGCCTCGCTACTTTTATAGCCTAGCTACTTTTATAGCCTAGCTACTGTATGTAGCCTCGCTACTTTTATAGCCTAGCTACTGTATGTAGCCTAGATACTGTATGTAGCCTCACTACTTTTATAGCCTAGCTACTGTATGTAGCCTCGCTACTTTTATAGCCTCGCTACTGTATATAGCCTGTCTTTTTACTGTTTTATTTCTTTACCTACCTATTGTTCACCTAATACCTTTTTTGCACTATTGGTTAGAGCCTGTAAGTAAGCATTTCAATGTAAGGTCTACCTACACCTGTTGTATTGGGCGCACATGACAAATAAACTTTGATTTGATTTGTCTTGGCACCACACGGCCAGGTCTCTGACCTCCTCCCTATATGCTGTCTCGTCGTTGTTGGTGATCAGGCCTACAGGATGGGTGTCATGTTTTGGCTGATAAATGTACTAAAATGGGAATAGCATTTAAATTGCTACTTTCAAATGGTATCAGAAAAATGGTTGGCTGTCCAGACATCAGAGAATGTTGACTTTAATGGTATTTTTGGATTTATTATAAAGTCAAACCTCCATAGGAAATATAGATAATAGAACCATTTAAGTTGACATTCGACGGTGGGTGGCCGTATTTGTGGTAGTAATTAGAACATAACATTTCAATGGTGTACCTGCTAAATTACAGTGGTCTGAAGGGATAGGCCCCTTCTATTCATTATATTTATGTGATTCAAATGACACACACCAAGAGCATGTTGTGTATCAACCAATTGTGGGCACAACACAAAAACTTCAGATGTGTAATAGGGTCTAAGCTACAATGTATGTGAATGTGGAAAAAATATACACTACCGTTCAAAAGTTTGGGGTCACTTAGAAATGTCCTTGTTTTTGAAAGAAAAGCTATTTATTTTGTCCATTAAAATAGCATAAAATTGATCAGAAATACAGTGTAGACATTGTTAATTTTGTAAATGACTATTGTAGCTGGAAACGGCTGATTTTTAATGGAATATCTACATAGGCGTGCAGAGGTCCATTATCAGCAACCATCACTCCTGTGTTCCAATGGCACGTTGTGTTTGCTAATCCAAGTTTATCATTTTAAAAGGCTAATTGATCATTAGAAAACCCTTTTGCAATTATTTTAGCACAGCTAAAAACTGTTGTGCTGATTTTAAAGAAGCAATTAAACTGACCTTCTTTAGACTAGTTGAGTATCTGGAGCATCAGCATTTGTGGGTTCGATTACAGGCTCAAAATGGCCAGAAACAAAGAACTTTCTTCTGAAACTCGTCAGTTTATTTTTGTTCTGAGAAATGAAGGCTATTATATATATTACATACTCATCTCATATGTATATACTGTACTCGATACCATCTACTGTATCTTGCCTATGCTGCTCTGTACCATCACTCATTCATATATCCTTATGTACATATTCTTTATCCCCTTACACTGTGTACAAGACAGTAGTTTTGGAATTGTTAGTTAGATTACTTGTTGGTTATTACTGCATTGTCGGAACTAGAAGCACAAGCATTTCGCTACACTCGCATTAACATCTGCTAACCATGTGTATGTGACAAATAAAATTTGATTTGATTTGATATTCCACGCGAGAAATTGCCAAGAAACTGAAGATCTCGTACAACGCTGTGTACTACTCCCTTCACAGAACAGCACTAACTGGTTCTAACCAGAATAGAAAGAGGAGTGGGAGGTCCCGGTGCACAACTGCGCAAGAGGACAAGTACATTAGAGAGTATAGTTTGAGAAACAGACGCCTCATAAGTCCTCAACTGGCAGCTTGATTAAATAGTACCCGCAAAACACCAGTCTCAACGTCAACAGTGTAGAGGCGACTCCGGGATGCTGGTCTTCTAAGCAGAGTTCCTCTGTCCAGTGTCTGTGTGCTTTTGCCCATCTTAATCTTTTCTTTTTATTGGCCAGTCTGATAAGGCCAGCATCCCGGAGTCGCCTCTTCACTGTTGACGTTGAGACTGGTGTTTTGCAGGTACTATTTAATAAAGCTGCCAGTTGAGGACTTGTGAGGCAAACATGTATGGAAAGTTTTGTTTAAATCAGATGGGATGCTGTCAAAAAAGTATGTATTTACCCAAGAGAGACTGGACAAATAGAGGTAGGGAATAAGGGAGAGCAGGTGGACAGATAGAAGAAGTGTGAGGTCAGAGAGGGGGAGAGAGAGAGGGAGGGGTTTGGGTAAATTATAGTTATTTCGATGGCTCTCCAGATGTTTGAAGAGATAAAAATATGTCAACCTTTCCATCTAAAGACTACACTTTTCTCTTTCCTGACTTAAAATGGCAATCACAGTTTGTAGGATATTTTCAGACTTCAAAAGTGGTGTTAAGTCGAGTTGGAGAACAAATGCTGCTGGAGGTAGTGTTGGGGGGTCAGTATGGGGGACTCTTTCCCATGGTCCAAAGAAGACACCAATGCTCCAGGGTAAGACCTTCAGATGATAACTATTCTCTCTCTCGGTCTCTCTCTCCAAGTGGATACTATAGTGACCCTGGGTGGTCTGGCTGACAGGAAGGTTTGATGACCAGACCATGGCTTCAGTAGAGACTGTACCACGCCCTCAACATGACACAACCTACCTCTGGTGTTTCTACAGGGATGCAGTCTGGCCTACCTGCTACGGCCGGTAACTATACGCACATACTAGTGTTTTCACGACACTAACATTTTACATACAATACCAGGCCAAGTATCACGATACCAAGTAGTATCGTGCCGTCCCCCGGGCGCTTGTTCCTGTTTTCTAAAACATTCTCCAAAAACCTGGCACTGAAAATCACACTTCTACTCAGTACAACACATTGAATTTAGCTTCACACTGTTCAGTGTTTAATAGAATACTGCATAGAATGGCTGATTTGCTCACATTTGCAAATGTAACTTGGCTGAAGGAATGGATGGAAGGAATATACATGCATAATGATCTGAATGTCAATGTGTCACAGTAAGGGGAAAACACTGCATTAAACCTTGTTAACTCTTCAGTTAACAGAGACACACACTCCGTCTCCCTCACTCTCATAAACACACACCACTCTCTCTCCCACAAACACACTACTCCCAACTTTTAAAACGTTAGGCACCAAACAGAATTTAAGACGCACCAGAAATACATAGATTTTTGAAATGGTTCAGGCTTCCATTAGGCCTATATGAATCCTACCTATACGAATCCTACCTATATTTAATCCTACCTATACGAATCCTACCTATATTTAATCCTACCTATATTTAATCCTACCTATACGAATCCTACCTATATTTAATCCTACCTATATGAATCCGACCTATATGAATCCTACCTATGTGAATCCTACCTATATGAATCCTACCTATATGAATCCTACCTATATGAATCCTACCTATATGAATCCGGCCTATATGAATCCTACCTATATGAATCCTACCTATCCGAATCCGACCTTTATGAATCCTACCTATATGAATCCGACCTATATGAATCCTACCTATATGAATCCTACCTATATGAATCACAACTCATGAGTAGCAGACCCTTTTCTTTCATTCCTGAGCCAATCAGATGTGCCTAAACCTACTGTTAAGTTACTAGGTTGTTTGCTAGCTAGGTAACATGACTGAACAATGTTTGTTATTGTTATCAAACCAATCATTTGCGACCCGGATTAGTTTAAAACGGCCGTGACATTTGTGAAATAATATATAATGCGCGCGAGTCCCGATAGAAAGAAAAAAAGTAATCTCCGGTAAAATGGGTCATATGTTTTTACCCGTTTTAGAGACGACACGTTTTCTTTGCTGTAAATCTGCAAGCATGCCTGTCGCCAAGCGGTGCTCCATTTTACCTCTGACATCCAGAAGCTGCATAACAGTGAACTTTCAAAGTTCGTTCAGACTTGTCTGTGCTCTTGGTTATAACAGGCAATGCAATGATACAATGTAGGCTGTCAATATTGCTCGCTACTTCAATGTAACAAATGTACAAATGTACAAATCTAACAACAGAAAACTTAGCAGGGGCTGGGTCTGCATCTCCGCTCGCCATCACGGCTAAAATATATATTTTATAAACTGATGGAGAAATAGAAGCGCGTAAAGAGCGGACAGAGAAAAGCACGTGAGTCAGGGGCGGGCTGGTCGGGGAAGCGGCTGGCTGATTACGGATGACACATGAAATGCGCATGAAAGTGAATAGTATTGGACCAGGGCATACAAGAGACTAGTGGCTGTTGCTTAAATTCGAGTGAATTTGTAAACACAACTGACTTTAAAATATTTTATAACAGGTTCTTTAGATTGGTCGGGCTGAAAAATTCTGTAGTATCATATGAAACGGTACTACAGTCGTGGTCAAAAGTTTTGAGAATGACACAAATATTATTTTTCACAAAGTCTGCTGCTTCAGTGTCTTTAGATATTTTTGTCAGATGTTACTATGGGAATACTGAAGTATAATTACAAGCATTTCATAAGTGTCAAAGGCTTTTGACAATTACCTGAAGTTGATGCAAAAGTCTATTTGCTTTTCAAGACCTCTGCAATCCACCCTGGCATGCTGTCAATTAACTTCTGGGCCACATCCTGACTGATGTTAGCCCATTCTTGCATAATCAACGCTTGGAGTTTGTCAGAATGTGGGTTTTTGTTTGTCCACACACCTCTTGAGGATTGACCACAAGTTCTCAATGGGAAAAAGGTCTGGGGAGTTTCCTTGCCATGGACCCAAAATTTCAATGTTTTGTTCCCCGAGCCACTTAGTTATCACTTTTGCCTTATGGCAAGATGCTCCATCATGCTGGAAAAGGCATTGTTCATCACCAAACTGTTCCTGGATGGTTGGGAGAAGTTGCTTTCAGAGGATGTGTTGGTACCATTCTTTATTCATGGCTGTGTTCTTAGGCAAAATTGTGAGTGAGCCCAATCCCTTGGCTGAGAAGCAACCCCACACATGAATGGTCTCAGGATGCTTTACTGTTGGCATGACACAGGACTGATGGTAGCGATCAACTTTTCTTCTCCGGACAAGCTTTTTTCCGGATGCCCCAAACAATCGGAAAGGGGATTCATCAGAGAAAATTACTTTACCCCAGTCCTCAGCAGTCCAATCCCTGTACCTTTTGCAAGTGGCTTCTTTGCTGCCCTTCTTGACACCAGGCATCCTCCAAAAGTCTTCGCCTCACTGTGCGTGCAGATGCACTCACACCTGCCTGCAGCCATTCCTGAGCAAGCTCTGTACTGGTGGTGCCCCGATACCGCAGCTGAATCAACTTTAGGAGACGGTCCTCGTGCTTGCTGGACTTTCTTGGGCGCCCTGAAGCCTTCTTCACAACAATTGAACCGCTCTCCTTTGAAGTTCTTGATGATCCGATAAATGGTTGATTTAGGTGCAATCTTACTGGCAGCAATATCCTTGCCTGTGAAGCCCTTTTTGTGCAAAGCAATGATGACGGCACGTGTTTCCTTGCAGGTAACCATGGTTGACAGAGGAAGAACAATGATTCCAAGCACCACCCTCCTTTTGAAGCTTCCAGTCTGTTATTCAAACTCAATCAGCATGACAGAGTGATCTCCAGCCTTGTCCTCGTTAACACTCACACCTGTGTTAACAAGAGAATCACTGACATGATGTCATCTGGTCATTTTGTGGCAGGGCTGAAATGCAGTGGAAATGTTTTTTAGGGATTCAGTTAATTTGCATGGCAAAGAGGGACTTTGCAATTAATTGCATCTGATCACTCTTTATAACATTCTGGAGTATATGCAAATTGCCATCATACAAACTGAGGCAGCAGACTTTGTGAAAATGTATATTTGTGTCATTCTCAACTTTTGGCCACGACTGTACAGTATTCTAATGTTGGTATCATAAGTATCATGCCGTTTTGGTACCGTGATATTACCGTGGTACTGACATGCCATGATGCAACACACATGCACCCAGTCAAGTCTTCAAAACACTTTAGTTACAAATGTTAGTGTAAGGGTCCTTGACAAGGTTGTGTTCACCTCTGTGTTAAACCCCATACGTTCAGTCTGTCAGTCAGTTCATTACATCCGTACTGCGGTGACAAACGAGCTTGATTAAGTGTGTCTGTGTTTGTGTGTGACTCATAGGAGTTAGATTAATTGGAGGTGTTGAGGTATGAAGCAGCAAATGACAAGATGTCTTTGGCATAATGACAAACAACAAAGAGTGAGAAGGGGGGGGGGTGAAAGAGGGGGAGGGAAGAGAGGCGAGAAAGAGAGAGGGAGGGAGGGAGAAACTGGGGTATGTGGGTGGTAATATTGCTAGAGCAAAAACTTTAATTCAAAATAACTGTGCTCAGGCTCCTTGTAAACTCATTCACCTGAGAAGAGGGAGGGAGTGAAGGATTGATTTGGAGACCAGGTAAAATCATTTGAGATACAAATTAAACACCCTCACCGCAAATTATTTACGATAATAGGTAATAGATGTCTGCGCGTGTGTGTATGTGTGTGTATGTGTGTGTGTGTGTGTGTGTGTGTGTGTGTGTGTGTGTGCGTGCACGCGTGTGCTTCCAGCTGTCAGAATTAGACGCTCAGCCATGTTTGTCGAACATCAATTTTCTAAATTGTTCCAAATGTTAAATTTCTAAGTGTTTAAGGTTCTGTTCAGGCATTAACTCCGAATGGTTAAGGTTTGGGATAGTCTTAAAACAAAAATCTCAAAAACAACTTTCTATCGCTAGATTCAACATGCAACCTTTGGCGTGGCTGGCGCGATGCGGCAGGGTTTCTAAAACAACCCGGGTGTAATATACGTCTGGCCACTGGTTGGTTTTGTGGCGCCCGTCTGATTTTGCATAGGGAACTGTAAACAGGAAGAGGCGCATATTGATTCGCCCAGCAGCAGTCACTGAGCTAGCAAGCTAAAGTTTTAGCTAGTGAGTCACATACATTTACATTCAGCCTGTTAAATGTTTCAGTCCGATTGGCCTTATCTTACTATATAAGCATGGCTTAACATAGTTTGATAGCTAACATGCTAGCTAGCTAATGCTAACAACACCAGCTAATCTCCTATGTGGATGCCTCCATCTTTGTAGCTAACGTTAGCTAGATAATTAAAGTAGCTGGTTAATGTGGTGCACAGCAGGCTACAATACTGTTATAGTATTACTGAATGACAACACTATAGCTTTGTCATTACTAGTTGGCAAGTTGGTTGATTATGTGATACAGTAGGCTACAGTACAACATTACTAAACGATAACAACGTAGCCTTGTCACTAGATACTAGTTGGTTGATTATGTGATACAGTAGGCTACAGTACAACATTACTAAACGATAACAACGCAGCCTTGTCACTAGATACTAGTTGGTTGATGTGATGGGGTACAGTAGGCTACAGTACAACAACAGTAATCTTCCTACTGTTCTGTTATTCGTTTGGTCTGGAAATGGTTAAATTAGCTAATATTATAGAGATCACACATTCATGCAGCTGTGGTGTTGTCACATTGTCTTTATCCATACCATAACTGCTGCTATGGATACGCCTGTTACTTGAGAATGCTGCCCTCTTTGCCAGGTCTCCCTTGAAAAAAATAGCTTATATTACCAGGTCAAAAATAACATAACGGTTGTGTGCACTCTCACTGGATAGAATTCTATGGTTCAGTGGCAGATTTCGAAAAAAAGAAAATGGACATATACAGTATATCATCAGCAATTCTCAATCAGAAGAGATAAACCGCTAACCCAAAATTGAATTTCATAAATGTGCGCACTAATAATTGTTAATTTTCCAATTCTCTAGGCCCGATCCATTCCCAAACTTGAAGCCCTCTGTCCCCAGCAGGAAAAACAGGAAAAAGTGTTGGCTTAAGGTACAACATCCTATTGAGGACATTTTAAGATAAATGAAGTTCGTATTTAGATGTAGAGTTAATGAATAGAAGCATATACAAGCAATCAATGAAATGTATTGTATACAGTCATATGGAAACGTTTGGGCACCCCTCTGAGACTGCATAATAATTTACTCTGTCGTCACAGAAAATGATCACAGTGGCATGCCATTCATTTTCTAATAAAAGCTGAGTACTGGGGTATTGTCCAGACAAAGATTTTTAGTGTGGGCAATATTAAGTTGTATGAAATTAAATCAGATGTGAAAAATAGGCTATGCAAAAATGTGGGCACCCTTGTCATTCTGTTGATTTGAATACCTGTAACTACTTAGCACAGATTATTTGGAACACACAATTGGTTTGGTGAGCTCATTAAGCCTGGAACTTCATAGACAAGTGCATCCAATCATGAGAAAAGGTATTGAAGGTGGCCAATTGCAAGTTGTTGTTCTCTTTGACTCTCCTCTGAAGAGTGTCAACATGGGGGCCTCAAAACAACTCTCAAATGACCTGAAAACATAGATTGTTCAACATTATGGTTTAGAGGAAGGCTACAAAAAGCTATCGAAGAGAATAAAGCTGTCAGTGTCCACTGTGAGGAACATAGTGAGGAAATGGAAGACCACAGGCACAGTTCTTGTTAAGGCCAGAAGTGGCAGGCCCTGCATCGTTCAACAATTCAGCGCACTTTGCACAAGGAGAAGCTGTATGGGAGAGTGATGCGGAAGAAGCATTTTCTGCACACAAACAGAGTCGCGTGAGGTATGCAAACGCACATTTGGACAAGCCAGCTTCATTTTGGAATAAGGTGCTGTGGACTGATGAAACAAAGATTGAGTTATTTGGTCATAACAAGGGATGTTATGCATGGCGGCAAAATAACACAGCGTTCCAAGAAAAACACTTGCTACCCACAGTCAAATTTGGTGGAGGTTCCATCATGCTGTGGGGCTGTGTGGCCAGTGCTGGTACTGGGAATCTTGTTAAAGTTGAGGGTTGCATGGATTCCACTCAATATCAGCAGATTCTTGGGAATAATGTTGAACAATCAGTCACAAAGTTACGCCGGGGCTGGATATTTCAACAAGACAACGACCCAAAACACTGCTCAAAATCTACCTGGGCATTTATGCAGAGGAACGAGTACAATGTTCTGGAATGGCCATCCCAGTCCCCAGACCTGAATATCATTGAGAATCTGTGGGATGATTTGAAGCGGGCTGTCCATGCTCGGAAACCATCAAACCTAACTGAACTGGAGATGTTTTGTAAGGAGAAATGGTCCAAAATACCTTCATCCAGAATCCAGACACTCATTAGAGGCTATGGGAAGTGTCTAGAGGCTGTTATTTTAGCAAAAGGAGGCTCTACTAAATATTGATGTGATTTTTCTATTGGGGTGCCCACATTTATGCACCTGTCTAATTTTGTTTTGATGCATATTGCACATTTTCTGTTAATCCAATAAACCTCATTTCACTACTGAAATAGAGAGTAGAGAGAGACAAGATCAAACAGTAGGTCCGGTAGAGAGAGACAGGATCAAATAGTAGGTCCGGTAGAGAGAGACAGGATCAAACCGTAGGTCCGGTAGAGAGAGACAAGATCAAACAGTAGGTCCGGTAGAGAGAGACAGGATCAAATAGTAGGTCCGGTAGAGAGAGACAGGATCAAACCGTAGGTCCGGTAGAGAAAGACAGGATCAAACCGTAGGTCCGGTAGAGAGAGACAGGATCAAACCGTAGGTCCGGTAGAGAGAGACAGGATCAAACCGTAGGTCCGGTAGAGAGAGACAGGATCAAATAGTAGGTCCGGTAGAGAGAGACAAGATCAAACAGTAGGTCCGGTAGAGAGAGACAGGATCAAACCGTAGGTCCGGTAGAGAGAGACAGGATCAAACCGTAGGTCCGGTAGAGAGAGACAAGATCAAACAGTAGGTCCGGTAGAGAGAGACAAGATCAAACCGTAGGTCCGGTAGAGAGAGACAGGATCAAACCGTAGGTCCGGTAGAGAGCGACGGGATCAAACCGTAGGTCCGGTAGAGAGAGACAGGTTCAAACAGCGGGTTCATTTGTGTAGACTAAGTCCTAGAGGTTTTGTAACGTCACATGATTTGGCGTACTTGTCAATCCAGATCTGAATATTTTATATCCTTTTTACTGTACACAGTTTTTTTTCCCCCCAAAGAGAATCACTGAATGTCCTACTACGAGGATGTGGTCAGGTTGACTCAGGTCTGAGTCACAATAACACAGATCACACACACCACAGATTGCGAGGGGAAGTACAATGAGCAGTAGGGAAAATCAAGTCTGCTGCGTGGTTGCCACACACACACACTTTAATTTAGGTTTGTGTATAGTCAAGGTTTTGTCATCTGCCAACCTGCTTTAAGATCTGCCAACCTGCTCGTGGGTGACAGGTAACCGTGTTTCCACCGTCTGGAGTGGCACGCTGGAACTTCCAGAGGCTTGAAGACCTGAAGCCATGTGATGTGGTCCAGGTAATTATCACACACACGTATACTCACTCACTCACTCACTCACTCGGTTTTGTTGTATAATTATTTTCACTTAAAAAATGTTTACCTTTCTTTTTTAAATCTGACACCCCTATTAGCTCAACCACAGTCCTCACAGCTGCATTCATCAGCCCCTGCACCTGCTACACCGGCTGTGACAGGTGATTATCACATACATGTATACACACATGCATACTCTCCCTCACTTGGGGCTCTATTCAATCACATCCACTTTAGCTGACATCCACATAGCGGTTGTTTTGATGGTGTCTGAGGTGGAACTGTGTTAGAGCTGTCATTCACAAGCTGCTCCCTGGCATTATACTTAAAGCGGACATTGCCATTGGCTGCACGGAGTCGCATTAACAGAAAACTCATGCAGCCCTGTTTACAAGTTTGAACACTGGAATGTGAGATGTAATCTACACCTTGAGTAGTCTGATAGAAATCATCATTATTTAATTGAATTATTTTTTAATTTGAGCATCAATATGTCTGTATAGCCTAAACTTTCTCGTTTTGAATTTGTAACACAGGTAGGATGGGTGCAGCTGCTCACCGATTTGACAGTTCCGACGCAGTTACACCTCAGCTATGCGGGTGTCGGCTTTCAGGCGGTTAACTCTTGATCTGATTGAATCTAGGCCTTGCTCTTTTAGATCTGCCACCCCCAGCAGTTCATATGCAGTCACAGCAGTCCTCTGCTGTGGTATTTAATTTACCGGCTGCACCAGTTCGTTCCTACTATACTGGCCGTGAAGGGAGAAACCACTGAGGAAAACCCAGATGGATACAGGTCATTCATAATTATATTGCATACGCTCACTCACTCACACCAACAGATGTGCACACAAACATGTTGTTGACCTGTATAGTTACTGTCACTTGTGCATCTCTCTTTCAGATCGGCCATGCTCTCCACCACTGCCCGACAGCCTCACCCAGAAGTCCATACATGGGGCCTATCAAGACTGACAAAGCAGAGATGGGTGGCTGACAAGGAAACATAAAACATGCACACACACACTCTCTCTCTGTGTCTGTCTCCCACACACACACACACATATTATCCCCAATATAAATAAATTGTAATAACTTGTTTATTTTATGAATCTTCCATTTTATTGTAGGATTGGAGATATCTACTGTATGCCTACATTTCCATTATCAATATCTACATAATTACTCTAAATATCTACCAAATCAAAGTGATATTGATAATATTGTAAAACAGTATTGCTTAATGTGTACAGTTTGAGGAAATTCTGCTCTTTTTGAGTTGAAAAACATATCTCATTCTTGGTACCATTTAGGACCAAAACATTACCTCATCCAATGGCCTATATCCATTGTCAATTTCTAGATACTCCCATAAAAAAGTGACTGGCACACAGACATTGTGGAGCCAACTAACTGGTTCCTCATTAATCACACCATCCCTTCACATGGTTTAGGAATAGTTACAGACACATTCACAGATAAGACTAACCCGACCTCTCCCCTCTCTGGGCCCAAGTAACTTTCCCTACATAAACATGCTAATGAAAATGAATAAAACATCTTATTAATAAATGTTACCTAAAGAATTCTGATTCTGCTACCACAGCAATCTACACATAATACCCTATAATGACAAAGCAAAAACATGTTTTCAGAAATTGTTGCAAATTTATTACAAATAAAAAAAACAAAAATATATTATTTACAAAAGTATTCAGACCCTTTGCTATGAAACTTGAAATTGAGCTCAGGTGCATCCAGTTTCCATTGATTATCCTTGATGTTTCTACAACTTGATTGGAGTCCACCTGTGGTAAATTCAATTCATTGGACATGATTTGGAAAGGCACACACATTTTATATAAGGTCCCACAGTTGAGAGAGTGCATGTCAGCAAAACCAAGCCATGAGTTCGAAGGAATGGTCCGTAGAGCTCCGAGACAGGATGGTGTCGAGGTTACACATCTGGGGAAGGGTACCAAAACATGTATGCAGCATTTAAGATCCCCAGAACACAGTGGCCTCCATCATTCTTAAATGAAAGACGTTTGTAACCACCTATACTCTTCCTAGAGCTGGCCGCCCAGCCAATCTGAGCAATCGGGGGAAAAGGGCCATGGTCACACAGCTCTAGAGTTCCTCTGTGGAGATGGGAGAACCTTCCAGAAGGGCAACCATCTCTGCAGCACTCCATCAATCAGGCCTTTATGGTAGAGTGGCCAGATGGAAGCCACTCCTCAGTAAAAGGCACGACAGCCCACTTGGAGTTTGCCAAAAGGCACCTAAAGACTCTCAGACCATTAGAAATAAGATTCTCTGATCTGATGAAACAAAGATTGAAGTCTTTGGCCTGAATGCCAACTGCCACATCTGGAGGAAACCTGGCACGACGGTGAAGCATGGTGGTGGTAGCTGTGGGGATGTTTTTCAGCAGCAGGGACTGGGAGACTAGTCAGGATGGAGGAAAAGATGAATGGAGCAAAGCACAGAGAGATCCTTGATGAAGTCCTGAGTGCTCTGGATCCAGTTCTCAGACTGGGGCAAAGGTTCAACTTCAAACAGGACAACGACCCTAAGGACACAGCCAAGACAACGCAGGAGAGGCTTCGGGATAGATCTCTGAATGTCCTTGAGTGGCCTAGACAGAGCCTGGAATTGAACCCGATTTAACATCTCTGGAGAGACCCTAAAATAGCTGTGCAGCGACACTCCCCATCCAACCTGACAGACCTTGTGAGGATCTGCAGGGAAGAATGGGAGAAACTCCCCAAATACAGGTGTGCCAAGCTTGTAGCGTCATACCAAAGAAGACTTGATGCTGTAATTGCTGCCAAAGGTGCTTCAACAAAGTACTGAGTAAAGGGTCTGATACCTATGTAAATGTGACATTTCATTATTTAAAAAAATAAATTATAATTGTCATTATTTTTTTTTTACCTGTTTTTGCTTTGTCACTATAGGGAATTGTGTGTAGATGGGGGGGGGGGGGGGGGGGGGAAATATTTGATCAATTTTAGAATCAGCCTGTAATGTAACAATGAGGAAAAAGTCAAAGGGGTCTGAATACTTCCTGAAGGCACTGTAGGTACAGGGTTCCCAGGAGTGGCAGGCAAATATGTTTATTGTCATGCAAAAGTATTTCTTATGTACCAAAAACCATTCTCTGGCTACCCATTCCCCGGCCAAACTGAAGTTTGTTCTCCGCAATGAATGTATGTGGTGATTTAAAATTCAGGGTGAGTCATCAGATAAACAAGGCCAATGAATGAAGAGAGAGGTGACCTGGAGGGAGTTCCAGACCTCAGCTTTTTATGAAGCAGAATAGCAGAGGGTGGGGGGTGGATGACAAGGGGAAAAAATAAACATGCACACACATTCTCCTCTCTCTCTTACACACACACACACACATTATCCTCTCTCTCTCTCTCTCTCTCTCTCTCACACACACACACACACATTCTCCTCTCTCACACACACACACACATTCTCCTCTCTCTCACACACACACACACATTCTCCTCTCTCTCTCACACACACACACACACACATTCTCCTCTCTCTCACACACACACACACACATTCTCCTCTCTCTCTCTCACACACACACACACATTCTCCTCTCTCTCTCACACACACACACACATTCTCCTCTCTCTCTCTCACACACACACACACATTCTCCTCTCTCTCTCTCTCACACACACACACACATTCTCATCTCTCTCACACATACACACACACACATTCTCTCTCTCTCACACACACACACACACACACACACACACACACACACACACACACACACACACACACACTCTCCTCTCTCTCTCTCACACACACACACACATTCTCCTCTCTCTCACACACACACTCACACACATTCTCCTCTCTCTCTCACACACACGGAATCTGTACGTATGTAAATACATTGTAAGGTATCAAGGCCTACAACTCTAGAGTGCAGTAAAAAAATATTTTTCATTAATATTGTAATTAACTGACAATTATATAATGTATACATATTATAACAATACATAAGTGACCAATAGTTGTGATTATTTAGTGTTTTAATTACTCAACAAGTATTGTCTCAAAGTGGGATTGAACCGTGTCTCAAAAGCAGCAGAAAAGGTCAAATAAGGTCACAATTTATGTTATGGCAGATGCTTACGCCCGTCCACCATCCCCGTCCACAACGCCTTAGCAAAACCAAAGGCTACTTGAAGGTAACATCGCTCATTGTTGTCCCTAGTGGCAAGTTTCTGCATCATCTCCAGCCGTCCTCAGAAAAGGATGGACGTCGAACACTGACTTGTATCACGTGTGACCTGGCTGGGCGTATGTTCTACAAATAGAGATTTGGTTTGAAAATGTATGCTTGTTTACCGATGCCCTTTGAGTAGTGATGGCTTGTGTGAGGAGCCAAGGTGATTTACATGATGGAGGATTGTACTGTGGTGAACTTCAGCTTCAGAACATGGAAAGACATGCTATTCAGACCAAAGCCCGGAATACAGACAGACCCAGATTAGTTTGACATTCTATGTTTTATGGGACAATAAAATGGAATGTAGAAACCAGATACACTAGAGATGTCCTTGACATTTGAAACAGTGTTCTGCTGTTCTGTAGAACATTGCCAAAAATAACTGGAATGTTTCAAGGAACGTAATCCAAATAGAGTTTTGGAAACTCCAACTTTCCTCATTGGCTTTGTAAAAATAAAGGCTTTTCAGTTAAATCCCATCAAAATCGAATTTTATTTGTCACGTGCGGCAAATACAACATTACTGTGAAATGCCCTTTCCCAACAATGCACAGTTAAATACAACATTACTGTGAAATGCCCTTTCCCAACAATGCACAGTTAAATACAACATTACTGTGAAATGCCCTTTCCCAACAATGCACAGTTAAATACAACATTACTGTGAAATGGGAGCCCTTTCCCAACAATGCACAGTTAAATACAACATTACTGTGAAATGTGAGCCCTTTCCCAACAATGCACAGTTAAATACAACATTACTGTGAAATGTGAGCCCTTTCCCAACAATGCACAGTTAAATACAACATTACTGTGAAATGCCCTTTCCCAACAATGCACAGTTAAATACAACATTACTGTGAAATGCCCTTTCCCAACAATGCACAGTTAAATACAACATTACTGTGAAATGCCCTTTCCCAACAATGCACAGTTAAATACAACATTACTGTGAAATGCCCTTTCCCAACAATGCACAGTTAAATACAACATTACTGTGAAATGCCCTTTCCCAACAATGCACAGTTAAATACAACATTACTGTGAAATGCCCTTTCCCAACAATGCACAGTTAAATACAACATTACTGTGAAATGTGAGCCCTTTCCCAACAATGCACAGTTAAATACAACATTACTGTGAAATGCCCTTTCCCAACAATGCACAGTTAAATACAACATTACTGTGAAATGCCCTTTCCCAACAATGCACAGTTAAATACAACATTACTGTGAAATGCCCTTTCCCAACAATGCACAGTTAAATACAACATTACTGTGAAATGCGAGCCCTTTCCCAACAATGCACAGTTAAATACAACATTACTGTGAAATGTGAGCCCTTTCCCAACAATGCACAGTTAAATACAACATTACTGTGAAATGTGAGCCCTTTCCCAACAATGCACAGTTAAATACAACATTACTGTGAAATGTGAGCCCTTTCCCAACAATGCACAGTTAAATACAACATTACTGTGAAATGTGAGCCCTTTCCCAACAATGCACAGTTAAATACAACATTACTGTGAAATGTGAGCCCTTTCCCAACAATGCACAGTTAAATACAACATTACTGTGAAATGCCCTTTCCCAACAATGCACAGTTAAATACAACATTACTGTGAAATGCCCTTTCCCAACAATGCACAGTTAAATACAACATTACTGTGAAATGTGAGCCCTTTCCCAACAATGCACAGTTAAAAAGTAAGAACATTTGCACTAAATAAGGAAATACTAACACAATAAAATAACAATAGCGAGGCTATAAACAAGGAGTACCGGTACCTAGTCAATGTGCTGGGGGTGTGAGGTAGTTAAGGTGATTGGGGTAATATATACAGTACCAGTACCATCTACACAAAAGTTTGGACACACCTACTCATTCAAAGGGTTTTTCTTCATTTTAGTATTTTCTACATTGTAGAATAATAGGGGAGACATCAAAACTATGAAATAACACATATCGAATCATTTCACTGTATATAGACTTTTTCTATTGTGTTATTGACTGTATGTTTGTTTATCCGATGTGTAACTCTTTGTTGTTGTTTGTGTCGCATTGCCTTGCTTCATCTTGGCCAGGTCGCAGTTGTAAATGAGATCTTGTTCTCAACTGGCTGACCTGGTTGAATAAAGGTGTTCTCAACTAGCCTACCTGGTTAAATAAAGGTGTTCTCAACTAGCCTACCTGGTTAAATAAAGGTGTTCTCAACTAGCCTACCTGGTTAAATAAAGGTGAATAAAAAATCAAATAAAAAATAATAATAACAATAATAATCATAATAAATAAATGCAGTAAGCAAAAAAGTGTTAAACAAATCAAAATATATTTTAGATTTTCCAAAGTAGCCACCCTTTGCCTTGATGACAGCTTTGCACACTCTTGGCATTTTCTCAACCAGCTTCACCTGGAATGCTTTTCCAACAGTCTTGAAGGAGTACTTGTTGGCTGCTTTTCCCTCACTCTGCGGTCCAACTCATCCCAAACCATCTCAATTGGGTTGAGGTTGGGTGATTGTGGAGGCCAGGTCATCTGATGCAGCACTCCATCACTCTCCTTCTTGGTAAAATAGACCTTACACAGCCTGGAGGTGTGTTGTGTCATTGTCCTGTTGAAAAACAAATGATAGTGGGACTAAGGGCAAACCAGATGGGATGGCATATCGTTGCCGAATGCTGTGGTAGCCATGCTGGTTAAGTGTGTCTTGAATTCCAAATAAATCACAGACAGTGTCACCAGCAAAGCACCATCACACCTCATCCTCCATGCTTCACGTGGGAACCATACATGCGGAGATCATCTGTTCACCCACTTTGCGTCTCACAAACCCACAGTGATTGGAACCAAAAATATTACATTTGGACAGATTTCCACCAGCCTAATGTCCATTGCTCTTGTTTCTTGGCCCAAGCAAGTCTCTTCTTACTGGTGTCCTTCAGTAGTGGTTTCATTGCAGCAATTTGACCATGGAAGGCCTGATTCATGCAGTCTTCTCTGAACAGTTGATGTTGAGATGTGTCTGTTACTTTAACTCTGTGAAGCATTTATTTGAGCTGCAATGTCTGATGCTGGTAACTCTAATTAACTTATCCTCTGCAGCAGAGGTAACTCTGGGTCTTCCTTCCCTGTGGCGGTCCTCATGAGAGCCAGTTTCATCATAGCACTTGATGGTTTTTGCGACTGCACTTGAAGAAACTTTCAAAGTTCTTGAAATGTTCTGTATTGACTGACCTTCATGTCTTAAAGTAATGATGGACTGTTTTTTCTCTTTGCTTATTTGAGCTGTTCTTGTCATAATATGGACTTGGCGCATTGAGAAGGAAAGAAATTCCACAAATTAACTTTTAACGAGGCAGAACTGTTAATTGAAATGCATTCCAGGTGACTACCTCATGAAGCTGGTTGAGAGAATGCCAACAGTTTGCAAAACTGTCATCAAGGCAAAGGGTGGCTAAAATATATATAATATAATATAAACTTTTTTGCTTAATAAATGATTCCATATGTGTTATTTCACAGTTTTGATGTCTTCACTATTATTCCACAATGTAGAAAATAGTAAAAAAAAATGTATTTAAAAAAAACCTTGAATGACTAAGTGTGTCCAAACTTTTGAATGGTACTGTACATGTAGGTAGGGGTAAAAGTGAATACGCCGTCCGGATGGATAATAAACAGAGTAGCAGCATCCCAATACATTTGAGTCATTTAGCAGATGCTCTTATCCAGAGTGACCTACAGTTAGTCCCTACATCTACAGATAGCTAGGAGGGACAACCACATATCCCAGGCATAGAAAGTAAATTTTTCCTAAATAAAGTAGCTATCAGCAAAGTCATAGCTAGTAAAGTAGGAAAAAATTGTGAAGTGCGATTGCTGTTTCACAAAAGGCTTTTTTTTTAGGTGTGTGTGTGAGCGGGGGGTGATTATTTAAGATACCCATTGAAGAGGTAGGGTTTCAGATGTTTTCGGAAGATGGGAAGGGACTCTGCTTTCCTAGCTTCAGGGGATTAAGCAGCTTTGTCTGGTAAGACGAGGTGCGGAGGTGTGTGTCTATTTGTCAAAAACAGCTGGTGCGCAATGTCTAATATTAAAGAAGTCTCAAGGTATTGCTCGTCTGAGGTAGAGTACCTCAAGATAAGCTATAGACCACACTATATGAGTTCTCATAAAAATTTGTGGTGGTCTGTTTACCACCACAAACCGTTGCTGGCACTAAGACCACACTCAACGAGCTGTTTAAGGCCATAAGCAAATGCTCATCCAGAAGTGGTACAAACTTAAATCCTTTTTTTACCTAATTTCTGCCTGCATGTTACATGTGCAACCAGAGGGAAAAAACTCTAGACCACCTTTACTCCACACACAGAGACACATACAAAGCTCTCCCTCGCCCTCCATTTGGCAAGTCTGACCATAAATTAATCATCCTGATTCCTGGTTACAAGCAAAAACTAAAATAGGAAAGTAGGAAGGACCAGTGACTCGCTCAATAAGGGAATGGTCAGATGACGCGGATGCTACGCTACAGGACTGTTTTGCAGCACAGACTGGAATGTATGTTCTGGGATTCATCCAATGGCAACCACTCCACAAATTCTTGTTACCAAACTGTAGTTTTGGAAGGTAAGTTAGGACATCTACTTTGTGCATGACACAAGTAATCTTTCCAACAATTGTTTACAGACAGATTATTTCACTTGTAATTCACTGTATCACAATTCCAGTGGGTCAGAAGTTTACATACACTAAGTTGACTGTGCCTTTAAACAGCTTGGAGAATTCCAGAAAATGATGTCATGACTTTAGAAGCTTTAGACCTCCACAAGTCTGGTTCATCCTTGGGAGCAATTTCCAAACACCTGAAGGTACCACGTTCATCTGTACAAACAATAGTACGCAAGTAGTAACACCACGGGACCACGCAGCCGTCATACCGCTCAGGAAGGAGACGCGTTCTGTGTCCTAGAGATGAACGTACTTTGGTGCGAAAAGTGCAAATCAGTCCCAGAACAACAGCAAAGGACCTTTTGAAGATGCTGGAGGAAACAGGTACAAAAGTATCTACTGTACATACATATACAGTGCCTTGCAAAAGTATTCATCCCCCTTGGTGTTTTTCATATTTTGTTGCATTTCAACCTGTAATTGACATGGATTTTTATTTGGATTTCATGTAATGGACATACACAAAATAGTCTAAATTAGTGAAGTGAAATGAAAACAATAACTTGTTTTAAAAAATGTAAAAAAACAGAAAAGTGGTGCAACCAACTACCTTCAGGAGTCACGTAATTAGTTAAATAAAGTCCACCTGTGTGCAATCTAAGTGTCACATAATCTGTCACATGATCTCAGTATATATACACCTGTTCTGAAAGGCCCCAGAGTCTGCAGCATCACACAGCAAGGGGCACCACCCAGCAACCGGCACCATGAAGACCAAGAAGCTCTCCAAACAGGTCAGGGACAGTTGTGGAGAAGTACAGATCAGGGTTGGGTTATAAACAAATATCAGAAACATCCCACGGAGCACCACTAAATCCATTATTAAAAAATTTAAAGAATATGGCACCACAACAAACCTGTCAAGAGAGGGCCGCCCACCAAAACTCACGGACCAGACAAGGAGGGCATTAATCAAACAGGGAACTAAGAGACCAAAGATAACCCTGAAGGAGTTGAGTATCTGTCCATGGGAACACTTTAAACTGTACACTCCACAGAGCTGGGCATTACGGAAGAGTGGCCAGAAAAAAAGCCATTGCTTGAATAAAAAAATAAGCAAACACATTTGGTGTTCGCCAAAAGACATGTGGGAGACTCCCCAAACATTTGGAAGACGGTACTCTGGTCAGATGAGACTCAAATGTAGCTTTTTGGCAATCGAGGAAAACACGGGCGTAAACACAACACCTATCATCATCCCGAGAACACAATCCCCATGTTTTTCATCGGCAGGGACTGGGAAACTGGTCAGAATTGAAGGAATGATGGATGGCTCTAAATACAGAGAAATCCTTGAGGGAAACCTGTTTCAGTTTTCCAGAGATTTGAGACTGGGACGGAGGTTCACCTTCCAGCAGGACAATGACCCTAAGTATACTGCTAAAGCAACACTTGAGTGGTTTAAGGGGAAACATTTAAATGTCTCGGAAATGCCTAGTCAAAGCCCAGACCTCAATCCAATTGAGATTATGTGGTATGACTTAAAGATGTCTGTACACCAGAGGAACCCATCTAACTTGAAGGAGCTGGAGCAGTTTTGCCTTGAATAATCGCAAAAAAAAATTCCAGTGGCTAGCTGTTCCAAGCTTAGAGACATACCCCAAGAGACTTGCAGCTGTAATTGCTGCAAAAGGTGGCTCTACAAAGTATTGACTTTAGGGGGGTGAATAGTTATGCACGCTCAAGTTTTCAGTATTTTATTCTTATTTGTGTGTTTCACAATAAAAAAATATTTTGTATCTTCAAAGTGGTAAGCATTTCTGTAAATGAAATGATACAAACACCCCAAAAATCTATTTTAATTCCAGGTTGAAAGGCAACAAAATAGGAAAAATGCCAAGGGGGGTGAAAAGTTTCGCAAGCCTCTGTATATATATATACACACCTCAAATTTCACGGGAATATAGAAGATTGGATTTCTTTTCATAGTGTTATCATGTACAGTAGGTGGTAATTGGCTTCTAACCAGCCAGCACTATAACAGTATTAGATCCAGAGTTATTCTGGAAGCTCATTCTGTTCTGACTTCTCATGTGTGTGTGTGTGTGTGTATTCATGCGTCATCTCTCCTCCCTGTTGTGTGTGTGTGTTCTGTCAGTGAAGTGCTAATTGTAATCATCAGGTTTAACTGTGATGTTTTTAATTGAACATTATGGGTGAGAGGTTCTGGGAAAGATAAATGTGTTAGTGTCTGTGAGTGTCTGTGTATGTGTCTGAGTGTTCCTGTGTGTCTGTGTGTCCCTACGTGTCTGTGTGTGTCTGTCCCTGTGTGTCTGTGTGTATCAATCCCTGTGTGTCTGTGTGTATCAATCCAAAATCAAACCTTACAGAAAACATTAAAGAGACACCTACCTGGTTTGTAGTTTTTTATGTTGTTGCTTCTGATGTGTGTGTGTGTGTGTGTGTGTTTTAGGGCAGGAGACACAGGTTGGGAGTGAATCCAGCACTGGACGGGAGATGGTGCAGTCTAATAGCTATAGGAGGACCGTGCAGAACACACACCACTGGACTCAAATGGAACCTGGGTGAGTACACACAAACAAACTCCTTTTTCCCTCCGCTTTGTTCACAAAATCACCCCGTCTGTCTGTCCTCCCCCGTCCCCCTGTGGTTTGTCCCAGTCCTAGGCCCAGTGACCAGCTGTGTTGTTAATGAGTTAGCTCAGACCACAGTACCACCGGTACAGGGGGTGGGGGGGACCTCAACAATCTGTTAAGGTTGGTTGTATAATTCAGTGTCAAGGGGAATCCAGGCAGAAGCATTCATGGTGTATGTGCGTGTGTGCGTGTGTGTGTGTGTGCATGCTAGCTTGCTTCTTGGCTCCTTGCCAGTGAATATACAGGTAACTGCTAAAATAAAGGAAACACTAACATAGTGTCTTAATAGGGTGTTGGAACCACGAGCTGCCGGAACAGCTTCACTGCACCTTGGCATGATTCTATAACATTCTGGAACTCTATTGGAGGGATGTAACACCATTCTTCCACAAGAAATTCCGTAATTTGGTGTCTTGTTAATGGTGGTGGAAAACGCTGTCTCAGGCACCGCTCCAGAATCTCCCATAAGTGTTCAATTGGGTAGAGATCTGGTGACGGAGACACACACACCCTTTAAACCCCCTATGCTCATTTGAAACCCCATTTTCAATGTCACAGACCTTTTCTTCTAGTCATGGTAGCCAAAATAATGGGCAGCTGGGCATTTTTATACACGACCCTAAGCATCATGGGATGTTAATTACTTAATTAATTTAGGAACCACACCTGTGTGTAAGCACACACTTTCAATATTCTTTGTATTCCTCATTTACTCAAGTGATTCCTTTATTTTGTTACCTGTATGTGTGTGCGTGCGTCCATCCGTGAGCGTGTTTGTGCATGCTTTCCCACCTGTTACCTTGGCACCTGATTGATAATAAGGGTGGGATTATGCGTGAGAGGCTCCTTCAGATTAACAAGGCATAATAAAATGAATAATTCATCACACAATTAAAAAAGAAGGCAGTAGAATATTTCCCCTGGGATCGGATGGATGAAGATAAGAAAAGTATTGGACCCTCAGCTTTTGTGTGTGCGCATATGCAAATGTCCGTAAATGTGTGTTTGACTGAGTAACCTGGCAACAGTATTTTAGAGAAACTAGTGGACAGATTAGGAGTTCTGTAATGGCAGATTTCCTCTTCGTCTGAAGAGGAGTAAGGATCGAACCAAAATGCAGTGTGGTAAGTGTTCATGACGATTTATTAAAAACGAACTGAACACTGAAATACAAAACAATAAACGATGTGATGAAAACGAAAACCGAAACAGTACCGTGTGGCGTCAAACACTCACACGGAAACAAACACCCACAAACCAACAGTGAAACCCAGGCTACCTACAGTGCCTTGCGAAAGTATTCGGCCCCCTTGAACTTTGCGACCTTTTGCCACATTTCAGGCTTCAAACATAAAGATATAAAACTGTATTTTTTTGTGATGAATCAACAACAAGTCGGACACATTCATGAAGTGGAACGACATTTATTGGATATTTCAAACTTTTTTAACCAATCAAAAACTGAAAAATTGGGCGTGCAAAATTATTCAGCCCCTTTACTTTCAGTGCAGCAAACTCTCTCCAGAAGTTCAGTGAGTATCTCTGAATGATCCAATGTTGACCTAAATGACTAATGATGATAAATACAATCCACCTGTGTGTAATCAAGTCTCCGTATAAATGCACCTGCACTGTGATAGTCTCAGAGGTCCGTTAAAAGCACAGAGAGCATCATGAAGAACAAGGAACACACCAGGCAGGTCCGAGATACTGTTGTGAAGAAGTTTAAAGCCGGATTTGGATACAAAAAGATTTCCCAAGCTTTAAACATCCCAAGGAGCACTGTGCAAGCGATAATATTGAAATGGAAGGAGTATCAGACCACTGCAAATCTACCAAGACCTGGCCGTCCCTCTAAACTTTCAGCTCATACAAGGAGAAGACTGATCAGAGATGCAGCCAAGAGGCCCATGATCCCTCTGGATGAACTGCAGAGATCTACAGCTGAGGTGGGAGACTCTGTCCATAGGACAACAATCAGTCGTATATTGCACAAATCTAGCCTTTATGGAAGAGTGGCAAGAAGAAAGCCATTTCTTAAAGATATCCATAAAAAGTGTTGTTTAAAGTTTGCCACAAGCCACCTGGGAGACACACCAAACATGTGGAAGAAGGTGCTCTGGTCAGATGAAACCAAAATTGAACCTTTTGGCAACAATGCAAAACGTTATGTTTGGCGTAAAAGCAACACAGCTGAACACACCATCCCCACTGTCAAACATGGTGGTGGCAGCATCATGGTTTGGGCCTGCTTTTCTTCAGCAGGGACAGGGAAGATGGTTAAAATTGATGGGAAGATGGATGGAGCCAAATACAGGACCATTCTGGAAGAAAACCTGATGGAGTCTGCAAAAGACCTGAGACTGGGACGGAGATTTGTCTTTGTCTTCCAACAAGACAATGATCCAAAACATAAAGCAAAATCTACAATGGGATGGTTCAAAAATAAACATATCCAGGTGTTAGAATGGCCAAGTCAAAGTCCAGACCTGAATCCATTCGAGAATCTGTGGAAAGAACTGAAAACTGCTGTTCACAAATGCTCTCCATCCAACCTCACTGAGCTCGAGCTGTTTTGCAAGGAGGAATGGGAAAAAATTTCAGTCTCTCGATGTGCAAAACTGATAGAGACATACCCCAAGCGACTTACAGCTGTAATCACAGCAAAAGGTGGCGCTACAAAGTATTAACTTAAGGGGGCTGAATAATTTTGCACGCCCAATTTTTCAGTTTTTGATTTGTTAAAAAAGTTTGAAATATCCAATAAATGTTGTTCCACTTCATGATTGTGTCCCACTTGTTGTTGATTCTTCAGAAAAAAATACAGTTTTATATCTTTATGTTTGAAGCCTGAAATGTGGCAAAAGGTCGCAAAGTTCAAGGGGGCCGAATACTTTCGCAAGGCACTGTAAGTACAGGCTACCTAACCTATAGGGGAGGGCATGGGTGGGCGTCTGTCCGCGGTGGCGGCTCTGGCGCGGGACGTGGACTCCACCATAGTTTTAGTGCGCCTCTTAGACAGCCTCTTTGGCCTCTTTAGAGCGGCGACCCTTGCCGCCGACCTTGGACTGGGGACCCACGCCACGGGTCCCGAGTGGACTGGAGACTCCGGCGGCGCCGGAGTGAAGGGCGATTCCGGCATCGCCGATGTGACAGGTGGCTCTGGCAGCTCCTGGCTGGCTGACGGCTCTGGCAGCTCCTGGCTGGCTGACGGCTCTGGCAGCTCCTGGCTGGCTGACGGCTCTGGCAGCTCCTGGCTGGCTGACGGCTCTGGCGGCTCTGGCAGCTCCTGGCGGCTCTGACGGCTCTGGCAGCTCCTGGCGGCTCTGACGGCTCTGGCAGCTCAGGACAGATGGGAGACTCTAGCAGCTCAGGACAGACGGGATCACCTGTAGGCAGAAGACGGAGAGACAGCCTGGTGCTGGTGCACGGAGGTGGCACTGGATAGACCGGACCGTGCAGGCGCACTGGAGCTCTTGAGCACCGAGCCTGCCCAACCTTACCTGGTTGAATGCTCCCGGTAGCCAGGCCAGTGCAGCGAGGTGGAATAGCCCGCACTGGGCTGTGCTGGTGAACCGGGGACACCATGCGTAAGGCTGGTGCCATGTACGCAGGAGACCAGTTGCGTAAAGCCGGCTTCATGGCACCTGGCTCGATGCCCACTCTAGCCCTGCCGATAATGTATGCACCGAGCTATGCACATGCACTGGGAGACTGTGCGCTCCACCGCATAACACGATGCCTGCCCGGTCCCTCTCTCTCTCTCCAGTAAGCATGGGAAGTTGGCGCAGGTCTCCTACCTGGCTTCACCACACTCCCCTTGTGCCTTTTGGGGCTGCCTCTCGGCAGTGGCAGTGGTGTGGAGAGAGTGACTAGGCATAGATGACAACAGAGAGTGGCAGTGGAGTGGAGAGAGTGACTAGGCATAGATGACAACAGAGAGTGGCAGTGGTGTGGAGAGAGTGACTAGGCATAGATGACAACAGAGAGTGGCAGTGGTGTGGAGAGAGTGACTAGGCATAGATGACAACAGAGAGTGGCAGTGGTGTGGAGAGAGTGACTAGGCATAGATGACAACAGAGAGTGGCAGTGGTGTGGAGAGAGTGACTAGGCATAGATGACAACAGAGAGTGGCAGTGGAGTGGGGGGGGGGGGGGGGGGTCAATGCAAATAGTCTGGGTAGCCATTTGGCATTCAAAACATGGCAAGAGCACCAAATTGGCCGCTGGGTAGAAGCTTAAAAAGAGTAGAGTCTGACCCCCGTTAACTTTAATGGCTCTGTTGAGCAAAGCTTCAACCCCTCCAAAAAGATCACATTAAGTTAATGGAGGGCAATGTAGGAGCTGTAGTTTTATAGAGAATGAATGTTCAATAAGGTACAGTAGCGTATGTGGCTGAGCCATGTGATGTCATCGAGCATTTCAGTTTGTGTGTGAAAGGTGAATACTAGAAAACAATCTTACTTGTGTTGTAATTAATGACATCACGCAGTGGATCTCTCTCCTGAGTTTTGGAAAGAGGAAGACATGATCTGGAGAGAGAGTTGTGTGTGTGAGGCTCAGAAAGAGCTAATGCAGGGTGCTAATGTGTTTGGAGGATTAGTTGAAGCTGTAAATGTTCTTACTGAAGTGTCAAATAAAATAAAAGTTTATTAGTCACGTGCCGAATAAAAGACCTTACAGTTAAATGCTTACTTACAAGCCCCTAAACAACAACGCAGTTCAAAAAATAAGAATCCGAAATAAAAGTAACAAGTAGTTAAAGAGCAGCAGTAAAATAACAATAGCGAGACTATAAACAGAGGGTACCGGTACAGAGTCAATGTGCGGGGGCACCGGTTAGTCAAAGGAATTGAGGTAATATGTACATGAAGGTATAATTATTATAGTGACTATGCATAGGTAATAACAGAGTGGCAGCGGTGTAATGCAAATATAGGTAGCCATTTGATTAGATGTTCAGGAGTCTTATGGCTTGGGGGTAGAAGCTGTTTTAGAAGCCTCTTAGACCTACACTTGGTGCTCCGGGACCGCTTGCCGTGCGGTAGCAGAGAGAACAGTCTATGACTAGGGTGGCTGGAGTCTTTGACAATTTTTAGGGTCTTCCTCTGACACCGCCTGGTATAGAGGTCCTGGATGGCTGAAAGCTTGGCCCCAGTGATGTACTGCGCCGGTCGGCGGCCGAGCAGTTGCCATACCATGCAGTGATGCAACCATGCTCTTGATGGTGCAGCTGTAGAACCTTTTGAGGATCTGAGAACCCATGCCAAATCTTTTCAGTCTCCTGAGGGGGAATAGGTTTTGTCATGCCCTCTTCATGACTGTCTTGGTGTGCTTGGACCATGTTAGTTTGTTGGTGATGTGGACGCCAAGGAACTTGAAGCTCTCAACCTGCTCCACTACAGCCCTGTCGATGAGAATGTGGGCGTGCTCGGTGCATCGGCAAACTTAATGATGGTTTAAGAGTCATGCCTGGCCGTGCAGTCATGAGTGAACAGGGGGTACAGGAGGGGACTGAGCACGCACCCCTGAGGGGCCCCTGTGTTGAGGATCAGCGTGGAGGATGTGTTGTTACCTACACTTACCACCAGGGGGCGGCCCATCAGGAAGTCCAGGATCCAGTTGCAGAGGGAGGTGTTTAGTCTCAAGGTCCTTATCTTATTGATGAGCTTTGAGGGCACTATGGTGTTGAATGTTGAGCTGTAGTGGTACCTTAGTATTAGTGTGTGCCCAAGAACACTATGGCAGTCTGCTTAACTTGTTATGGCTGCAATCCCCCTATCTGGATAAGTGTCATCAACAACCGCTGAATAGCATAGCGCTACATTCAATAAATATTACTACAAATATTTATATCCATGAAATCACAAGTTTCAATATAGGAAAACACAGTTTAGCCTTTTGTTAATCCACCTGTCGTGTCAGATTTTGAAATGTGCTTTACAGCAAAAGCAATCCAAGCGTTTGTGTAAGTTTATCGATCGCTCGACAAAACATTAAGTACACTTAGCATCAGGAAGCTTGGTCACGAAAATCAGAAAGCAATCAAATTAATCGTTTACCTTTGATGATCCTCGGATGTTTTCACTCACGAGACTCCCAGTTACACAACAAATGTTCATTTTGTTTCATAAAGATTATGTTTATATCCAAAATACCTCCATTTGTTTGTCGCGTTTTGTTCAGAAATCCACAGGAAAGAGCGGTCATGACAACGCAGACAAAAATTCCAAAAAGTTTCCATAATGTCCACAGAAACATGTCAAACGTTTTTTTATGATCAATACTCAAGTTGTTTTTAAAATATATAATCGATAATATTTCAACCGCAAATGTCTTTCACAGTAGGAGAGGGAAAAGCAATACCTATCCAAACTCTGTTGCGCAAGCAAAACTCATGTGACCACTTGACGCGATGTTATCGTTCTGGCTCATTTTTCAAAAGAAAAGCCTGAAACTATGTCTGAAGACTGTTGACACCTTGAGGAAGCGATAGGAAAAGGAATCTGGTTCATATCCCTTTAAATCCAGCAAAGGGAGGCTATGGAACATGGAGTTTTCAAAATAGAAGCCACTTCCTGTTTTGATTTTCCTCAGGGTTTCGCCTGCAATATCAGTTATGTTATACTCACAGACAATATTTTGACAGTTTTGGAAAACGTTAGTGTTTTCTATCCAATACTAATATTAATATGCATATATTAGAAACTGAGACTGAGGAGCTGGCCATTTACAATGGGCACCTTTTCATCCAAGCTACTCAATACTGCCCCTGCAGCCATAAAAAGTTAAATCATGTTGGGATTTCAGACTCGGACAGGGAGAGGTTCAAAATGTCAGTGAAGACACTTGCCAGTGGGTCAGCACATGCTTGCAGTACATGTCCTCGTAATCCGTCTGGCCCTGCGGGCCTTGAGAATGTTGACCTGTTTAAAGGTTTTACTCACATCGACTACGGAGAGCGTGATCACACAGTCATCCGGAACAGCTGGTGCTCTCATGCATGTTTCAGTGTTATTTGCCTCGAAGCGAGCATAGTAGTTTAGCTCGTCTAGTAGGCTCGTGTCACTGGGCAGCTCTCAGCTGTGCTTCCCTTTGTAGTCTGTAATGGTTTGCAAGCCCTGCCACATTCGACGAGCGTCAGAGCCGGTGTGTGTTTGGATTGGTTAAAGCTAAAATATGTAACTTTTTGGGCGACCTGACTAAATTCACCCTGATGAAGACAGCTTGTCTTGTCTTGGTTATTAAATTGTTGCATCTGAGCTCCTAGAGTGTGCGGCTCTCTTTTTCAAGTGCTCTCTTCCGCTAGCCAGCACCTCACCTAAACAGGTGTGTGTTTCTTCGCCTCCAGATACGCATGTACACACACCTAGCAAGAGAGAGGTGTAAGCGTAAGTATCAGACTGTAGTAATAATAGAACAGTGTAGTTCTTCATCCGTCTAGACATGTGTCAGACCTGTTCAGAAAGGTATAAACATGTCCTCCTAACTGCTGAAGTCAAGCAGGACATTTCTCTAATTCTCCTTCTCTGACCTCTTTGCTTTATCTGTCTCCTTGCTGTCTTTTTATATTCAAGAGAAATGGATATGTTATTATGTACTTTTTCTTTCTCTCTCTTACACACGCACGCACACACACTCGCACGCACGCACGCACACACGCACACACACACACACACACACACACACACACACACACACACACACACACACACACACACACACACACACACACACACACACACACACACACACACACACACACACACACACACACACACACAGGTGAGTGAATACCTATTTGTATTGTATCTAAAGCTGCAGTATGTACTAATGACTGTCTGGGTTTATTCTCTGCAGGAAAAGAGGGAGGGAGCGGGAGATGGCATTTCTTTCCATTTTCTCCTGGACTAAATCAGATGCTGCTGAACTATCTCACTGTCTGACCTTGGCATAGTCTCGCTCTCTCTCTCATTCCATCTCCTGCTCAAGGTCTGAAGAAATAGAAAAAATAAGAGGGAGGTGAAGTATCCTCAAAGTATTCTCCAGCCGTGCTGTGTCAAGATGAGAGGAAGGGAGGGAAACTGCTGTTGTACAGTTTTATGTCCTTTTAGATCTGAGCTATACAGAGAGTCATGCTGGGAGAGGAAATGAACAGAAAGATACCTGATGTGAAGAACCACACACACACACAGACACACACACACAGACAGTTACCATCCTCAATTACCCACACAAACAGACTACGGGGCCTCAGGATAGCTTCATTAGTAATCCTCTCCTCAGCCCTGATAACGATCGATGGCAGCCAGTGTTGCTCCAGGGACCGGAATGAGCGCCGCACCTCCACTGATAACAATGAAGCTGTTTGCTGGCTGTAATTGCCTTTTCAGCCCTGAGACCAGAGAAGGTGACCGCTTTAAATACCCATATTTACACTACAAATTACTCTGGAGAGAGGTGAGGAGGAGAGAGAGGGGGGAGGGGGGTGATGACTCCAAATAGTCTTTGGGGGCGGCTCTAGCGGAATGGCATTTGGGCTGAAATGGAACTGTGTCTCTTGCTCTCTCCTCCCTTCTGTTTGAAATCTTATCAGGCGTGGAGCCGTGACTTGAGCAAGCTTAATTAGCCCCAACCTACACTATATATATGCACAAAAGTATGTGGACACCCCTTCAAATTACTGGATTTGTCTATTTCAGCCAAACCCGTTGCTGACAAGTGTATAAAATCAAGCACACAGCCATGAAATCTCCATAGCCAAACATTAGAATGGCATGACTGAAGAGCAGTGACTTTCAATGTGGCACCTTCATAGGATGCCACCTTTCCAACAAGTCAGTTTGTCACGTTTCTGCCCTGCTAGATCTTCCCCGGTCAACTAAGTGCTGTTATTGTGAAGTGGAAACATCTAGGAGCAACAACGGCTCAGCCGAAGTGGCTGCTCACAGAACGGGGCCGCCGAGTGCTGAAGAGCGTAAACATCTTCTGTAACATTCACTAGGGAGTTCCAAACTGCCTCTGGAAGCAAAGTCAGCACAATAACTGTTCGTTGGGAGCTTCATGAAATGGGTTTCGATGGCCGAGCAGCTCAATGCCAAGCGTCGGCTGGAGTGATGTAAAGCTTGCCGTCATTGGACTCTAGAACAGTATAAATGCATTCTCTGGAGTGATTAATCACGCTTCACCATCTGGCTGTCTGACGACGAATCTGGGTTTGGCGGATGCAAGGAGAACGCTACCTGACCGAATGCATAGTGTTAACTGTAAAGTTTGGTGGAGGAGGAATAATGGTCTGGGGCTGTTTTTTTAAATTCGGTTTAGGCTCCTTAGTTCCAGTGAAGGGAAATCTTAATGCTACAGCATACAATAACATTCTTTCCTGTTTCAGCATGACAATGCCCCGATGCACAAAGCGAGGTCCATACAAATGGTTTGTCGAGTTCAGTGTGGAAGATCTTGACTGGCCTGCACAGAGCCCTAACCTCGATGAATCGCCCAACGTCAGTGCCTGAACTAACAAATGCTCTTGTGGCTGAATGGAAGCAATGTTCCAACATCTAGTGGAAAGCCTTCCCAGAAGAGTGGAGGCTGTTATAGCAGCAATATTCCAACATCTAGTGGAAAGCCTTCCCAGGAGAGTGGAGGCTGTTATAGCAGCAATGTTCCAACATCTAGTGGAAAGCTATCTAGTGAAGGCTGTTATAGCAGCAAAGGGGGGACTCCATATGAATACCCATGATTTGGGAATGAGATGTTCAACAAGCAGGTGTCCACATACTTTTGGTCATGTAGTGCTAGGCATTGATAGGGCTGCCCATTACATGTTTGATGGGCTGCGTACGTGTGTGCCTGTGTATCTAAAAAAATCTTCCCCCAACAATCCACTGTTCCTCTTTCCACAGCGCAGTACTGCCCCTAGTGGTTAAATTAACTACAACTAGTGTCTTCAGCATAGGTTCTGCAGGGGAACGGTTTGGAGGACTCGCATCATTCACACAACATATGGTATGCCTCTGCCTCAATGTCCTCTATGGCCAATTACTTCCTTTCATTCTTTTCAGGACTGTTTTCACTCCCCATTCATTGCTAGTGTAACATTGTGGATGTTCACAACACGCACACAAACACAGTGTAACACCATGGATGTTCACAACACGCACACAAACACAGTGTAACACCATGGATGTTTACAACAACCACACAAACACAGTGTAACACCATGGATGTTTACAACAACCACACAAACACAGTGTAACACCATGGATGTTTACAACAAGCACACAAACACAGTGTAACACCATGGATGTTTACAACAACCACACAAACAGTGTAACATCGTGGATGTTTACAACAAGCACACAAACACAGTGTAACACCATGGATGTTTACAACAAGCACACAAACACAGTGTGACATCGTGGATGTTTACAACAACCACACAAACAGTGTGACATCGTGGATGTTTACAACACGCACACACAGTGTGACATCGTGGATGTTTACAACACACACACAAACAGTGTGACATCGTGGATGTTTACAACACACACAAACAGTGTGACATCGTGGATGTTTACAACAACCACACAAACAGTGTGACATCGTGGATGTTTACAACACGCACACACAGTGTGACATCGTGGATGTTTACAACACACACAAACACAGTGTGACACCATGGATGTTTACAACACACACACAAACACAGTGTGACACCATGGATGTTTACAACACACACAAACACAGTGTGACACCATGGATGTTTACAACACACACACAAACAGTGTGACATCGTGGATGTTTACAACACGCACACAAAACACAGTGTGACATCGTGGATGTTTACAACACACACACAAACAGTGTGACATCGTGGATGTTTACAACAAGCACACAAACAGTGTGACATCGTGGATGTTTACAACACACACAAACAGTGTAACATCGTGGATGTTTACAACACGCACACAAAACACAGTGTGACACCATGGATGTTTACAACACACACAAACAGTGTAACATCGTGGATGTTTACAACACACACAAACACAGTGTGACATCGTGGATGTTTACAACAAGCACACAAACAGTGTAACATCGTGGATGTTTACAACACACACAAACACAGTGTGACATCGTGGATGTTTACAACACACACAAACACAGTGTGACATCGTGGATGTTTACAACACACACAAACAGTGTAACATCGTAGATGTTTACAACACGCACACAAAACACAGTGTGACACCATGGATGTTTACAACAAGCACACAAAACACAGTGTGACATCGTGGATGTTTACAACAAGCACACAAAACACAGTGTGACATCGTGGATGTTTACAACAAGCACACAAAACACAGTGTGACATCGTGGATGTTTACAACACACACACAAACAGTGTGACATCGTGGATGTTTACAACAAGCACACAAAACACAGTGTGACATCGTGGATGTTTACAACAAGCACACAAAACACAGTGTAACATCGTGGATGTTTACAACAAGCACACAAACACAGTGTGACATCGTGGATGTTTACAACACACGCAAACAGTGTAACATCGTGGATGTTTACAACACACACACAAACAGTGTAACATCGTGGATGTTTACAACACACACACAAACAGTGTAACACCATGGATGTTTACAACACACACAAACAGTGTGACATCGTGGATGTTTACAACACACACAAACAGTGTGACATCGTGGATGTTTACAACACGCACACAAACAGTGTAACATCGTGGATGTTTACAACACACACAAACAGTGTAACATCGTGGATGTTTACAACACACACACAAAACACAGTGTAACATCGTGGATGTTTACAACAACCACACAAACAGTGTAACATCGTGGATGTTTACAACACACACAAACAGTGTAACATCGTGGATGTTTACAACACACACAAACAGTGTGACATCGTGGATGTTTACAACACGCACACAAACAGTGTGACATCGTGGATGTTTACAACAAGCACACAAACAGTGTGACATCGTGGATGTTTACAACAAGCACACAAACACAGTGTAACACCATGGATGTTTACAACACACACACAAACACAGTGTGACATCGTGGATGTTTACAACAACCACACAAACACAGTGTAACACCATGGATGTTTACAACACACACACAAACAGTGTAACATCGTGGATGTTTACAACACACACAAACAGTGTGACATCGTGGATGTTTACAACACGCACACAAACAGTGTAACATCGTGGATGTTTACAACACACACAAACAGTGTAACATCGTGGATGTTTACAACACGCACACAAAACACAGTGTAACATCGTGGATGTTTACAACACACACAAACAGTGTGACATCGTGGATGTTTACAACACACACACAAACAGTGTGACATCGTGGATGTTTACAACAAGCACACAAACAGTGTGACATCGTGGATGTTTACAACACGCACACAAACACTGTAACATCGTGGATGTTTACAACACACACAAACAGTGTGACATCGTGGATGTTTACAACACACACAAACAGTGTGACATCGTGGATGTTTACAACACACACAAACAGTGTGACATCGTGGATGTTTACAACACACACACAAACAGTGTGACATCGTGGATGTTTACAACACACACAAACAGTGTGACATCGTGGATGTTTACAACAAGCACACAAACAGTGTAACATCGTGGATGTTTACAACACACACAAACAGTGTAACATTGTGGATGTTTACAACACACACAAACAGTGTAACATCGTGGATGTTTACAACACACACAAACAGTGTAACATCGTGGATGTTTACAACACACACAAACAGTGTAACATCGTGGATGTTTACAACACACACAAACAGTGTGACATCGTGGATGTTTACAATAAGCACACAAACAGTGTAACATCGTGGATGTTTACAACACACACAAACAGTGTAACATCGTGGATGTTTACAACACACACAAACAGTGTAACATCGTGGATGTTTACAACACACACAAACAGTGTAACATCGTGGATGTTTACAACACACACAAACAGTGTAACATTGTGGATGTTTACAACACACACAAACAGTGTAACATCGTGGATGTTTACAACACACACAAACAGTGTGACATCGTGGATGTTTACAACACACACAAACAGTGTAACATCGTGGATGTTTACAACACACACACAAAACACAGTGTAACATCGTGGATGTTTACAACACACACAAACAGTGTGACATCGTGGATGTTTACAATAAGCACACAAACAGTGTGACATCGTGGATGTTTACAACAACCACACAAACAGTGTAACATCGTGGATGTTTACAACACACACAAACAGTGTAACATCGTGGATGTTTACAACACACACAAACAGTGTAACACCATGGATGTTTACAACAAGCACACAAACACAGTGTAACACCATGGATGTTCACAACACGCACACAAACACAGTGTAACACCATGGATGTTTACAACAAGCACACAAACACAGTGTAACACCATGGATGTTTACAACAACCACACAAACACAGTGTAACACCATGGATGTTTACAACAACCACACAAACACAGTGTAACACCATGGATGTTTACAACAACCACACAAACACAGTGTAACACCATGGATGTTTACAACAAGCACACAAACACAGTGTGACATCGTGGATGTTTACAACAACCACACAAACAGTGTGACATCGTGGATGTTTACAACACGCACACACAGTGTGACATCGTGGATGTTTACAACACACACACAAACAGTGTGACATCGTGGATGTTTACAACACACACAAACAGTGTGACATCGTGGATGTTTACAACAACCACACAAACAGTGTGACATCGTGGATGTTTACAACACGCACACACAGTGTGACATCGTGGATGTTTACAACACACACAAACACAGTGTGACACCATGGATGTTTACAACACACACACAAACACAGTGTGACACCATGGATGTTTACAACACACACAAACACAGTGTGACACCATGGATGTTTACAACACACACACAAACAGTGTGACATCGTGGATGTTTACAACACACACAAACAGTGTGACATCGTGGATGTTTACAACACGCACACAAACAGTGTAACATCGTGGATGTTTACAACACACACACAAATAGTGTGACATCGTGGATGTTTACAACAAGCACACAAACAGTGTGACATCGTGGATGTTTACAACACACACACAAACAGTGTGACATCGTGGATGTTTACAACACACACACAAACAGTGTAACATCGTGGATGTTTACAACACACACAAACAGTGTGACATCGTGGATGTTTACAACACGCACACAAACAGTGTAACATCGTGGATGTTTACAACACGCACACAAACAGTGTGACATCGTGGATGTTTACAACACACACAAACAGTGTAACATCGTGGATATTTACAACACGCACACAAAACACAGTGTGACATTGTGGATGTTTACAACACACACACAAACAGTGTGACATCGTGGATGTTTACAACAAGCACACAAACAGTGTGACATCGTGGATGTTTACAACACACACAAACAGTGTAACATCGTGGATGTTTACAACACACACAAACAGTGTAACATCGTGGATGTTTACAACACACACAAACAGTGTAACATCGTGGATGTTTACAACACACACAAACAGTGTGACATCGTGGATGTTTACAACACACACAAACAGTGTAACATCGTGGATGTTTACAACACACACACAAAACACAGTGTAACATCGTGGATGTTTACAACACACACAAACAGTGTGACATCGTGGATGTTTACAATAAGCACACAAACAGTGTGACATCGTGGATGTTTACAACAACCACACAAACAGTGTAACATCGTGGATGTTTACAACACACACAAACAGTGTAACATCGTGGATGTTTACAACACACACAAACAGTGTAACACCATGGATGTTTACAACAAGCACACAAACACAGTGTAACACCATGGATGTTCACAACACGCACACAAACACAGTGTAACACCATGGATGTTTACAACAAGCACACAAACACAGTGTAACACCATGGATGTTTACAACAACCACACAAACACAGTGTAACACCATGGATGTTTACAACAACCACACAAACACAGTGTAACACCATGGATGTTTACAACAACCACACAAACACAGTGTAACACCATGGATGTTTACAACAAGCACACAAACACAGTGTAACACCATGGATGTTTACAACAACCACACAAACAGTGTAACATCGTGGATGTTTACAAGAAGCACACAAACACAGTGTAACACCATGGATGTTTACAACAAGCACACAAACACAGTGTAACACCATGGATGTTTACAACAAGCACACAAACACAGTGTGACATCGTGGATGTTTACAACAACCACACAAACAGTGTGACATCGTGGATGTTTACAACACGCACACACAGTGTGACATCGTGGATGCTTACAACACACACACAAACAGTGTGACATCGTGGATGTTTACAACACACACAAACAGTGTGACATCGTGGATGTTTACAACAACCACACAAACAGTGTGACATTGTGGATGTTTACAACACGCACACACAGTGTGACATCGTGGATGTTTACAACACACACAAACACAGTGTGACACCATGGATGTTTACAACACACACACAAACACAGTGTGACACCATGGATGTTTACAACACACACAAACACAGTGTGACACCATGGATGTTTACAACACACACACAAACAGTGTGACATCGTGGATGTTTACAACACACACAAACAGTGTGACATCGTGGATGTTTACAACACGCACACAAACAGTGTAACATCGTGGATGTTTACAACACACACACAAATAGTGTGACATCGTGGATGTTTACAACAAGCACACAAACAGTGTGACATCGTGGATGTTTACAACACACACACAAACAGTGTGACATCGTGGATGTTTACAACACACACACAAACAGTGTAACATCGTGGATGTTTACAACACACACAAACAGTGTGACATCGTGGATGTTTACAACACGCACACAAACAGTGTAACATCGTGGATGTTTACAACACGCACACAAACAGTGTGACATCGTGGATGTTTACAACACACACAAACAGTGTAACATCGTGGATGTTTACAACACGCACACAAAACACAGTGTGACATTGTGGATGTTTACAACACACACACAAACAGTGTGACATCGTGGATGTTTACAACAAGCACACAAACAGTGTGACATCGTGGATGTTTACAACACACACAAACAGTGTAACATCGTGGATGTTTACAACACGCACACAAAACACAGTGTGACACCATGGATGTTTACAACACACACAAACAGTCTAACATCGTGGATGTTTACAACACACACAAACAGTGTAACATCGTGGATGTTTACAACACACACAAACAGTGTAACATCGTGGATGTTTACAACACACACAAACAGTGTGACATCGTGGATGTTTACAACACACACAAACAGTGTAACATCGTGGATGTTTACAACACACACACAAAACACAGTGTAACATCGTGGATGTTTACAACACACACAAACAGTGTGACATCGTGGATGTTTACAATAAGCACACAAACAGTGTGACATCGTGGATGTTTACAACAACCACACAAACAGTGTAACATCGTGGATGTTTACAACACACACAAACAGTGTAACATCGTGGATGTTTACAACACACACAAACAGTGTAACACCATGGATGTTTACAACAAGCACACAAACACAGTGTAACACCATGGATGTTCACAACACGCACACAAACACAGTGTAACACCATGGATGTTTACAGCAAGCACACAAACACAGTGTAACACCATGGATGTTTACAACAACCACACAAACACAGTGTAACACCATGGATGTTTACAACAACCACACAAACACAGTGTAACACCATGGATGTTTACAACAACCACACAAACACAGTGTAACACCATGGATGTTTACAACAAGCACACAAACACAGTGTAACACCATGGATGTTTACAACAACCACACAAACAGTGTAACATCGTGGATGTTTACAAGAAGCACACAAACACAGTGTAACACCATGGATGTTTACAACAAGCACACAAACACAGTGTAACACCATGGATGTTTACAACAAGCACACAAACACAGTGTGACATCGTGGATGTTTACAACAACCACACAAACAGTGTGACATCGTGGATGTTTACAACACGCACACACAGTGTGACATCGTGGATGTTTACAACACACACACAAACAGTGTGACATCGTGGATGTTTACAACACACACAAACAGTGTGACATCGTGGATGTTTACAACAACCACACAAACAGTGTGACATCGTGGATGTTTACAACACGCACACACAGTGTGACATCGTGGATGTTTACAACACACACAAACACAGTGTGACACCATGGATGTTTACAACACACACACAAACACAGCGTGACACCATGGATGTTTACAACACACACAAACAGTGTGACATCGTGGATGTTTACAACACACACACAAATAGTGTGACATCGTGGATGTTTACAACAAGCACACAAACAGTGTGACATCGTGGATGTTTACAACACACACACAAACAGTGTGACATCGTGGATGTTTACAACACACACACAAACAGTGTAACATCGTGGATGTTTACAACACACACAAACAGTGTGACATCGTGGATGTTTACAACACGCACACAAACAGTGTAACATCGTGGATGTTTACAACACGCACACAAACAGTGTGACATCGTGGATGTTTACAACACACACAAACAGTGTAACATCGTGGATGTTTACAACACACACAAACAGTGTGACATCGTGGATGTTTACAACACGCACACAAACAGTGTAACATCGTGGATGTTTACAACACGCACACAAACAGTGTGACATCGTGGATGTTTACAACACACACAAACAGTGTAACATCGTGGATGTTTACAACACGCACACAAAACACAGTGTGACATTGTGGATGTTTACAACACACACACAAACAGTGTGACATCGTGGATGTTTACAACAAGCACACAAACAGTGTGACATCGTGGATGTTTACAACACACACAAACAGTGTAACATCGTGGATGTTTACAACACACACACAAACAGTGTAACATCGTGGATGTTTACAACACACACAAACAGTGTGACATCGTGGATGTTTACAACACGCACACAAACAGTGTAACATCGTGGATGTTTACAACACGCACACAAACAGTGTGACATCGTGGATGTTTACAACACACACAAACAGTGTAACATCGTGGATGTTTACAACACGCACACAAAACACAGTGTGACATTGTGGATGTTTACAACACACACACAAACAGTGTGACATCGTGGATGTTTACAACAAGCACACAAACAGTGTGACATCGTGGATGTTTACAACACACACAAACAGTGTAACATCGTGGATGTTTACAACACGCACACAAAACACAGTGTGACACCATGGATGTTTACAACACACACAAACAGTGTAACATCGTGGATGTTTACAACACACACAAACACAGTGTGACATCGTGGATGTTTACAACAAGCACACAAACAGTGTAACATCGTGGATGTTTACAACACACACAAACACAGTGTGACATCGTGGATGTTTACAACACACACAAACACAGTGTGACATCGTGGATGTTTACAACACACACAAACAGTGTAACATCGTAGATGTTTACAACAAGCACACAAAACACAGTGTGACACCATGGATGTTTACAACAAGCACACAAAACACAGTGTGACATCGTGGATGTTTACAACAAGCACACAAAACACAGTGTGACATCGTGGATGTTTACAACAAGCACACAAAACACAGTGTGACATCGTGGATGTTTACAACACACACACAAACAGTGTGACATCGTGGATGTTTACAACAAGCACACAAAACACAGTGTGACATCGTGGATGTTTACAACAAGCACACAAAACACAGTGTAACATCGTGGATGTTTACAACAAGCACACAAACACAGTGTGACATCGTGGATGTTTACAACACACGCAAACAGTGTAACATCGTGGATGTTTACAACACACACACAAACAGTGTAACACCATGGATGTTTACAACACACACAAACAGTGTGACATCGTGGATGTTTACAACACACACAAACAGTGTAACACCATGGATGTTTACAACACGCACACAAACAGTGTAACATCGTGGATGTTTACAACACACACAAACAGTGTAACATCGTGGATGTTTACAACACACACACAAAACACAGTGTAACATCGTGGATGTTTACAACAACCACACAAACAGTGTAACATCGTGGATGTTTACAACACACACAAACAGTGTAACATCGTGGATGTTTACAACACACACAAACAGTGTGACATCGTGGATGTTTACAACACGCACACAAACAGTGTGACATCGTGGATGTTTACAACAAGCACACAAACAGTGTGACATCGTGGATGTTTACAACAAGCACACAAACACAGTGTAACACCATGGATGTTTACAACACACACAAACATAGTGTGACATCGTGGATGTTTACAACAACCACACAAACACAGTGTAACACCATGGATGTTTACAACACACACACAAACAGTGTAACATCGTGGATGTTTACAACACACACAAACAGTGTGACATCGTGGATGTTTACAACACGCACACAAACAGTGTAACATCGTGGATGTTTACAACACACACAAACAGTGTAACATCGTGGATGTTTACGACACGCACAAAAAACACAGTGTAACATCGTGGATGTTTACAACACACACAAACAGTGTGACATCGTGGATGTTTACAACACGCACACAAACAGTGTAACATCGTGGATGTTTACAACACACACAAACAGTGTAACATCGTGGATGTTTACAACACACACAAACAGTGTGACATCGTGGATGTTTACAACACACACAAACAGTGTAACATCGTGGATGTTTACAACACACACACAAAACACAGTGTAACATCGTGGATGTTTACAACACACACAAACAGTGTGACATCGTGGATGTTTACAATAAGCACACAAACAGTGTGACATCGTGGATGTTTACAACAACCACACAAACAGTGTAACATCGTGGATGTTTACAACACACACAAACAGTGTAACATCGTGGATGTTTACAACACACACAAACAGTGTAACACCATGGATGTTTACAACAAGCACACAAACACAGTGTAACACCATGGATGTTCACAACACGCACACAAACACAGTGTAACACCATGGATGTTTACAACAAGCACACAAACACAGTGTAACACCATGGATGTTTACAACAACCACACAAACACAGTGTAACACCATGGATGTTTACAACAACCACACAAACACAGTGTAACACCATGGATGTTTACAACAACCACACAAACACAGTGTAACACCATGGATGTTTACAACAAGCACACAAACACAGTGTAACACCATGGATGTTTACAACAACCACACAAACAGTGTAACATCGTGGATGTTTACAAGAAGCACACAAACACAGTGTAACACCATGGATGTTTACAACAAGCACACAAACACAGTGTAACACCATGGATGTTTACAACAAGCACACAAACACAGTGTGACATCGTGGATGTTTACAACAACCACACAAACAGTGTGACATCGTGGATGTTTACAACACGCACACACAGTGTGACATCGTGGATGTTTACAACACACACACAAACAGTGTGACATCGTGGATGTTTACAACACACACAAACAGTGTGACATCGTGGATGTTTACAACAACCACACAAACAGTGTGACATCGTGGATGTTTACAACACGCACACACAGTGTGACATCGTGGATGTTTACAACACACACAAACACAGTGTGACACCATGGATGTTTACAACACACACACAAACACAGTGTGACACCATGGATGTTTACAACACACACAAACACAGTGTGACACCATGGATGTTTACAACACACACACAAACAGTGTGACATCGTGGATGTTTACAACACACACAAACAGTGTGACATCGTGGATGTTTACAACACGCACACAAACAGTGTAACATCGTGGATGTTTACAACACACACACAAATAGTGTGACATCGTGGATGTTTACAACAAGCACACAAACAGTGTGACATCGTGGATGTTTACAACACACACACAAACAGTGTGACATCGTGGATGTTTACAACACACACACAAACAGTGTAACATCGTGGATGTTTACAACACACACAAACAGTGTGACATCGTGGATGTTTACAACACGCACACAAACAGTGTAACATCGTGGATGTTTACAACACGCACACAAACAGTGTGACATCGTGGATGTTTACAACACACACAAACAGTGTAACATCGTGGATGTTTACAACACGCACACAAAACACAGTGTGACATTGTGGATGTTTACAACACACACACAAACAGTGTGACATCGTGGATGTTTACAACAAGCACACAAACAGTGTGACATCGTGGATGTTTACAACACACACAAACAGTGTAACATCGTGGATGTTTACAACACGCACACAAAACACAGTGTGACACCATGGATGTTTACAACACACACAAACAGTCTAACATCGTGGATGTTTACAACACACACAAACAGTGTAACATCGTGGATGTTTACAACACACACAAACAGTGTAACATCGTGGATGTTTACAACACACACAAACAGTGTGACATCGTGGATGTTTACAACACACACAAACAGTGTAACATCGTGGATGTTTACAACACACACACAAAACACAGTGTAACATCGTGGATGTTTACAACACACACAAACAGTGTGACATCGTGGATGTTTACAATAAGCACACAAACAGTGTGACATCGTGGATGTTTACAACAACCACACAAACAGTGTAACATCGTGGATGTTTACAACACACACAAACAGTGTAACATCGTGGATGTTTACAACACACACAAACAGTGTAACACCATGGATGTTTACAACAAGCACACAAACACAGTGTAACACCATGGATGTTCACAACACGCACACAAACACAGTGTAACACCATGGATGTTTACAGCAAGCACACAAACACAGTGTAACACCATGGATGTTTGCAACAACCACACAAACACAGTGTAACACCATGGATGTTTACAACAACCACACAAACACAGTGTAACACCATGGATGTTTACAACAACCACACAAACACAGTGTAACACCATGGATGTTTACAACAAGCACACAAACACAGTGTAACACCATGGATGTTTACAACAACCACACAAACAGTGTAACATCGTGGATGTTTACAAGAAGCACACAAACACAGTGTAACACCATGGATGTTTACAACAAGCACACAAACACAGTGTAACACCATGGATGTTTACAACAAGCACACAAACACAGTGTGACATCGTGGATGTTTACAACAACCACACAAACAGTGTGACATCGTGGATGTTTACAACACGCACACACAGTGTGACATCGTGGATGTTTACAACACACACACAAACAGTGTGACATCGTGGATGTTTACAACACACACAAACAGTGTGACATCGTGGATGTTTACAACAACCACACAAACAGTGTGACATCGTGGATGTTTACAACACGCACACACAGTGTGACATCGTGGATGTTTACAACACACACAAACACAGTGTGACACCATGGATGTTTACAACACACACACAAACACAGCGTGACACCATGGATGTTTACAACACACACAAACAGTGTGACATCGTGGATGTTTACAACACACACACAAATAGTGTGACATCGTGGATGTTTACAACAAGCACACAAACAGTGTGACATCGTGGATGTTTACAACACACACACAAACAGTGTGACATCGTGGATGTTTACAACACACACACAAACAGTGTAACATCGTGGATGTTTACAACACACACAAACAGTGTGACATCGTGGATGTTTACAACACGCACACAAACAGTGTAACATCGTGGATGTTTACAACACGCACACAAACAGTGTGACATCGTGGATGTTTACAACACACACAAACAGTGTAACATCGTGGATGTTTACAACACACACAAACAGTGTGACATCGTGGATGTTTACAACACGCACACAAACAGTGTAACATCGTGGATGTTTACAACACGCACACAAACAGTGTGACATCGTGGATGTTTACAACACACACAAACAGTGTAACATCGTGGATGTTTACAACACGCACACAAAACACAGTGTGACATTGTGGATGTTTACAACACACACACAAACAGTGTGACATCGTGGATGTTTACAACAAGCACACAAACAGTGTGACATCGTGGATGTTTACAACACACACAAACAGTGTAACATCGTGGATGTTTACAACACACACACAAACAGTGTAACATCGTGGATGTTTACAACACACACAAACAGTGTGACATCGTGGATGTTTACAACACGCACACAAACAGTGTAACATCGTGGATGTTTACAACACGCACACAAACAGTGTGACATCGTGGATGTTTACAACACACACAAACAGTGTAACATCGTGGATGTTTACAACACGCACACAAAACACAGTGTGACATTGTGGATGTTTACAACACACACACAAACAGTGTGACATCGTGGATGTTTACAACAAGCACACAAACAGTGTGACATCGTGGATGTTTACAACACACACAAACAGTGTAACATCGTGGATGTTTACAACACGCACACAAAACACAGTGTGACACCATGGATGTTTACAACACACACAAACAGTGTAACATCGTGGATGTTTACAACACACACAAACACAGTGTGACATCGTGGATGTTTACAACAAGCACACAAACAGTGTAACATCGTGGATGTTTACAACACACACAAACACAGTGTGACATCGTGGATGTTTACAACACACACAAACACAGTGTGACATCGTGGATGTTTACAACACACACAAACAGTGTAACATCGTAGATGTTTACAACAAGCACACAAAACACAGTGTGACACCATGGATGTTTACAACAAGCACACAAAACACAGTGTGACATCGTGGATGTTTACAACAAGCACACAAAACACAGTGTGACATCGTGGATGTTTACAACAAGCACACAAAACACAGTGTGACATCGTGGATGTTTACAACACACACACAAACAGTGTGACATCGTGGATGTTTACAACAAGCACACAAAACACAGTGTGACATCGTGGATGTTTACAACAAGCACACAAAACACAGTGTAACATCGTGGATGTTTACAACAAGCACACAAACACAGTGTGACATCGTGGATGTTTACAACACACGCAAACAGTGTAACATCGTGGATGTTTACAACACACACACAAACAGTGTAACACCATGGATGTTTACAACACACACAAACAGTGTGACATCGTGGATGTTTACAACACACACAAACAGTGTAACACCATGGATGTTTACAACACGCACACAAACAGTGTAACATCGTGGATGTTTACAACACACACAAACAGTGTAACATCGTGGATGTTTACAACACACACACAAAACACAGTGTAACATCGTGGATGTTTACAACAACCACACAAACAGTGTAACATCGTGGATGTTTACAACACACACAAACAGTGTAACATCGTGGATGTTTACAACACACACAAACAGTGTGACATCGTGGATGTTTACAACACGCACACAAACAGTGTGACATCGTGGATGTTTACAACAAGCACACAAACAGTGTGACATCGTGGATGTTTACAACAAGCACACAAACACAGTGTAACACCATGGATGTTTACAACACACACAAACACAGTGTGACATCGTGGATGTTTACAACAACCACACAAACAGTGTAACATCGTGGATGTTTACAACACACACAAACAGTGTGACATCGTGGATGTTTACAACACGCACACAAACAGTGTAACATCGTGGATGTTTACAACACACACAAACAGTGTAACATCGTGGATGTTTACGACACGCACAAAAAACACAGTGTAACATCGTGGATGTTTACAACACACACAAACAGTGTGACATCGTGGATGTTTACAACACGCACACAAACAGTGTGACATCGTGGATGTTTACAACAAGCACACAAACAGTGTGACATCGTGGATGTTTACAACACGCACACAAACAGTGTAACATCGTGGATGTTTACAACACACACAAACAGTGTGACATCGTGGATGTTTACAACACACACAAACAGTGTGACATCGTGGATGTTTACAACACACACAAACAGTGTGACATCGTGGATGTTTACAACACACACACAAACAGTGTGACATCGTGGATGTTTACAACACACACAAACAGTGTAACATCGTGGATGTTTACAACACACACAAACAGTGTAACATCGTGGATGTTTACAACACACACAAACAGTGTGACATCGTGGATGTTTACAACACACACACAAACAGTGTGACATCGTGGATGTTTACAACACACACACAAACACAGTGTAACATCGTGGATGTTTACAACACACACAAACAGTGTGACATCGTGGATGTTTACAATAAGCACACAAACAGTGTAACATCGTGGATGTTTACAACACACACAAACAGTGTAACATCATGGATGTTTACAACACACACAAACAGTGTAACATCGTGGATGTTTACAACACACACAAACAGTGTAACATCGTGGATGTTTACAACACACACAAACAGTGTAACATCGTGGATGTTTACAACACACACAAACAGTGTAACATCGTGGATGTTTACAACACACACAAACAGTGTGACATTGTGGATGTTTACAACACACACAAACAGTGTAACATCGTGGATGTTTACAACACACACACAAAACACAGTGTAACATCGTGGATGTTTACAACACACACACAAACAGTGTAACACCATGGATGTTTACAACACACACAAACAGTGTAACATCGTGGATGTTTACAACACACACAAACAGTGTGACATCGTGGATGTTTACAATAAGCACACAAACAGTGTGACATCGTGGATGTTTACAACAACCACACAAACAGTGTGACATCGTGGATGTTTACAACACGCACACAAACAGTGTAACACCATGGATGTTTACAACACACACACAAACACAGTGTAACATCGTGGATGTTTACAACAAGCACACAAACACAGTGTAACACCATGGATGTTTACAACACACACACAAACACAGTGTAACACCATGGATGTTTACAACACACACACAAACACAGTGTAACACCATGGATGTTTACAACAAGCACACAAACAGTGTAACACCATGGATGTTTACAACAACCACACAAACACAGTGTGACATCGTGGATGTTTACAACAACCACACAAACACAGTGTAACACCATGGATGTTTACAACACACACACAAACACAGTGTAACACCATGGATGTTTACAACACACACACAAACACAGTGTAACATCGTGGATGTTTACAACACACACACAAACACAGTGTAACACCATGGATGTTTACAACACACACACAAACACAGTGTAACATCGTGGATGTTTACAATAAGCACACAAACACAGTGTAACACCATGGATGTTTACAACACACACACACAAACACAGTGTGACATCGTGGATGTTTACAACAACCACACAAACACAGTGTAACACCATGGATGTTTACAACACACACACAAACACAGTGTAACACCATGGATGTTTGCAACACACACAAACAGTGTAACATCGTGGATGTTTACAACACACACAAACAGTGTGACATTGTGGATGTTTACAACACACACACAAACAGTGTGACATCGTGGATGTTTACAACACACACACAAACACAGTGTAACATCGTGGATGTTTACAACACACACAAACAGTGTGACATCGTGGATGTTTACAATAAGCACACAAACAGTGTAACATCGTGGATGTTTACAACACACACAAACAGTGTAACATCATGGATGTTTACAACACACACAAACAGTGTAACATCGTGGATGTTTACAACACACACAAACAGTGTAACATCGTGGATGTTTACAACACACACAAACAGTGTAACATCGTGGATGTTTACAACACACACAAACAGTGTAACATCGTGGATGTTTACAACACACACAAACAGTGTGACATTGTGGATGTTTACAACACACACAAACAGTGTAACATCGTGGATGTTTACAACACACACACAAAACACAGTGTAACATCGTGGATGTTTACAACACACACACAAACAGTGTAACACCATGGATGTTTACAACACACACAAACAGTGTAACATCGTGGATGTTTACAACACACACAAACAGTGTGACATCGTGGATGTTTACAATAAGCACACAAACAGTGTGACATCGTGGATGTTTACAACAACCACACAAACAGTGTGACATCGTGGATGTTTACAACACGCACACAAACAGTGTAACACCATGGATGTTTACAACACACACACAAACACAGTGTAACATCGTGGATGTTTACAACAAGCACACAAACACAGTGTAACACCATGGATGTTTACAACACACACACAAACACAGTGTAACACCATGGATGTTTACAACACACACACAAACACAGTGTAACACCATGGATGTTTACAACAAGCACACAAACAGTGTAACACCATGGATGTTTACAACAACCACACAAACACAGTGTGACATCGTGGATGTTTACAACAACCACACAAACACAGTGTAACACCATGGATGTTTACAACACACACACAAACACAGTGTAACACCATGGATGTTTACAACACACACACAAACACAGTGTAACATCGTGGATGTTTACAACACACACACAAACACAGTGTAACACCATGGATGTTTACAACACACACACAAACACAGTGTAACATCGTGGATGTTTACAATAAGCACACAAACACAGTGTAACACCATGGATGTTTACAACACACACACACAAACACAGTGTGACATCGTGGATGTTTACAACAACCACACAAACACAGTGTAACACCATGGATGTTTACAACACACACACAAACACAGTGTAACACCATGGATGTTTGCAACACACACACAAACACAGTGTAACACCATGGATGTTTACAACACACACACAAACACAGTGTAACATCGTGGATGTTTACAACACACACACAAACACAGTGTAACACCATGGATGTTTACAACACACACACAAACACAGTGTAACATCGTGGATGTTTACAATAAGCACACAAACACAGTGTAACACCATGGATGTTTACAACACACACACAAACACAGTGTAACACCATGGATGTTTACAACAAGCACACAAACACAGTGTAACACCATGGATGTTTACAACACACACAAACACAGTGTAACACCATGGATGTTTACAACACACACAAACAGTGTATCATCGTGGATGTTTACAATAAGCACACAAACAGTGTGACATCGTGGATGTTCTGTTTTTTGAAGCAGGATGGTGTTTTGTCAGGCTGATTCAGCCGCCTGACATTTGATTTGATCTCGTTGTTTAGTACCATCCAGGAAACGTGATTATGGTGGACTATTTTTTTATATATACACATTCAATAACCTAATTTAATATTCTACATGTTTTGTTCTCCTGTCCCAATAGACTTTTCAAACAAAGTCATTCTGAGATGTTAGTGTTGATGTAGTAGAATCGGATGCGGTTTCAGCCTGTCTGCCAGTAGAATGGGGTTATGAGGTAGAATAACTTTAACCCCAACGGAATGTGAGGTGTGGTTATTGAAATCACAAGACAATATTACACAATGGCATAATCCAGACAGTCCATGTATAACCCATTTTTATATCAACCCTTGACGTGCACAAAGATGCTAAACATATCCTTCATATTAAATAGACGACATGACAATAAGTTAAGTTGTACAATTCATTGAGTTCTGATGGAAGGAGAAACGCAACATCTGGTAATACCCGATTTTGCCAAACGAGGTCCCTGTCGACCTAGTCTCAGGACCACCTCATCTAATGACGTCTTCAGTAACCTCCAAGACCAATATCATCACCCTAGCTACAGTCCTCTCACTTTGTTTTGATGTGTCACCCCCCCCCCCATCATCTTTCGAATTGTAATGAATGAAGTCTACAATTATGTAGTGAAGAATATGATTTGATTAATACCAATGGACACATGAAAAGAGAACCTGAAAATCCTCAACTTAATGCAGCTAGCTCTATGGTGTAAGTCTCTCCTGTCCAGAGGGTTGGCTTTGAGGCATACCAGTTCCCAGTTCTCTTATGCAGCGGTCAAGCACAATGCTAGTCTTTGTGTGTGTGAACACTCTCTGGCCACAGATTACCCTCCATCGTTCCCCTGGTCCCAGCGGAGTGCTTTAATACACAGCATGGTGCGGTCTGTCTGGACCACCCTGGGGTTACACAGGGACAGACGGTGTGTTTGTAAACGGTGGTGTGGTTGCAATGAACCTGCATTACTCTCAATGGTGGATTGTAGGGTGCAAGTCTACAGTTTGGAACCCAGCACCTTAAATCGGGGAGGATGGACTCATAGTAATGGTATCAAACACATGAAACATTGTTTCCATAGGTTTGATACCACTCCATTCCAGACATTATGAGCCATCCTCCCCTCAGCAGCCTCCTGTGATGTGTACACAATATACAGCTCATACATAAATCATCGTCACAAGCAGCTTTTTCTTCAATTTATTAACACAGCCAAATAAACAATGCACACAATGTAAAAACAAAAATCACATCCCTTCATTCCCCCCCACCACTATTCCATGTTTCCCCACTGTCTCAGGTCACTGGGTATTGTAGTTCTGTAGTTGTATCACACCTCCAGAGGTTCAGCCGCCCCTGAGAGAGAAGAACAACAGATGGACAGGGCCACAGAGGCTAACTAAGTTTCTCACCCAAAAGTCTACAGTCCTCCACTATTCCTTATGATTTGAAATAGAGCATGTGTAATGCATTCAATCAAATCCAAGTGCTGGAAAACAGCCGTATGTTTGATATTAATGCAGACCTATCATCCAAGGCATTACTACATGCATCTATGCGCATCATACCTTGGTTACATTACACATTTTGGATGCTTGTACATTGGTAACACTAGTGCACCTTAGGTAAATCACCCAATTTCAACACTAACCTACAAAGCCAAATGGACTTAAATGGTGTTTTCTCCCAATAATGTACATAATAAAGTACTGACTACTTACTGTCTGACTCCTGGTGTGTGTCATGCAGTCTAGTCCTATGTTGAAGGTGTGGTCCTACTTACACAATGATGTTGTTGATGGGGATGTGGATGAGCTTGACAAAGAACCCAATGAAGCCCATGATGGCAAACCCAATCGCTGTTGCCATGGCGATCTTCTGGAATTCTAGAAATGATCAGAAGAGATGGTACAATTAGAATCTTTCACAGACAACGGCAGAAAAACCAGACAGAGCTTCACAAGAGTCTTCTTGATCAATGTGTTGTTGTTTTTTTTACATCAAGGGTTTGAAAATAGAAACAGGCCTGCTCCACTCACCAAATGTCATGCTAAAAGAGATTATATCTGAAGCTGTGACTGTGGTCATATAAAGTCAACACTGAAGATTCAATCAGTGATTCATCATCAGTGCTATCCATCTACTAATAATGCTCTGTAGTTGCTCAGCTATGTAACGTTGCAGTCAGTTAACTTGCTACCCGAGTAACCATTTTGACAATCACCTGTGCAATGATTTTATGCTTGAGAGTGTAACCTCACTCAGCAGACAGTGAACTGACAGAAGACAAGATCCTAAAACAGGATAGCAGATGTCAGTGGTTTAGATCCTAAAACAGGATGTCAGTGGTTTACTTATTCAAGTGTATAAGTAAACCACTGACATATAAAGGAAGAGCTGGGTGACTGATAACCATACCTTTCCTGTCTGGTTTGGTGCACCTCTTAACGAGCCTTATGGAGTCCTTGACGAACTGCCGACTGGGCTCAACGAACTGCATAACCTGGTCCATGATGGTTCGTCTGGGGAGCAAACAAGTCCGACAGACAAGGGTTAGTTAGCTAGCTCCATCAAAGTGTCACTAGCTACACGTCTCTTCATCCCTCACCATTTCCTATGTATAATAAAGGGTTCAGTTACGGTTCTGTCCATAAATTCTTAAACATTTAGGCCTGGCTTATAATGTGTTAGCTGAGGTTCTGGTCCATTTTCTGTGTGGGTGCACGAATAAACCTGATACTGTAGCTAACGTTAACTAGCTAGTTAGCTACATGAGACTGGTGTCGATGTAACTGGTGTCGATGGCAACCATAGACTAAGAAGATTTCACAACGAAACACTAGGTTGAGCAATCAAGACAGACATTGCTTTCTAATTTCAACGTCAACGTTGCACTGAACGCCTCAAGATTGTTTGGTTATTTACCAGCAAAACAATCTAGCCAGCTACAGTAGTCAAGCGCCACAATGAAAGAAGACGTAGGTATAACAGTTTGGCCACTAAAATAGAATAATTATTTTAAATGTAGTTTCTTACCCGAGCTATGTTACTATATCAACGCGTCCAAACGAATATCTCTGAGAATAAATAGATGAAGTAGCTAGGCACTGACGTAGCTAAGAGGAGCCACGTCGCTTTCGGAAGCTTTTAGTAGAATCTAGATGACGTAAAATTCGGATGCACATGCGTGAGTGCAGAGAGCAAGAGGCAAAACAAATCTGGCCCAAAATCTGGCCACGAAAATAAGATCAAATCGCATGCGCCGAATACAACAGGTAGACCTTACAGTGAAAGAAGGAAGGAGGAAGGAGGAGGAGTAAGGGGGGGGGTTCTCGACTTGGACTCCCAGAGAGGGGGGCAGACCCCCGTAGAGGGGTGCCTACCTCACCACCCATGGCCACCAGGGGGCACCAGTACATCCAGCTAGCTCCCTACAGAGGGCCAGAGAGGGATGGGGCCAACTCAGGGAAAAGGGGGCCTACACCCGGAGAAGGGTGCCGACCCCCACCCACGGCCAAAAGGGGGTGCCACTACATCCAGCCAGCTCCCTGCACCAGGGAGATGGGGGAGATGGCCAGAGAGGGCTGGGGGTGGCCCCCGGAGAGGGGGGGACACCTCAACACCCATGCAGCGCCACTACATCCACCCTGCTGTCTTCACCAGGGAAAGAGGGGGAGACAGCCACAGAGGGATGGGACAAACCAGGGAGGCGGGGCTGCCCGCCAGAGAGAGGGCCCGCCCCCTGTCCGTGGCCACCAGGGGGTGCTACTAAACTCACCCAGAGAGGGCTGGGACCAACCCAGGGAGCCGGAGCCAATCCCAGGACAGCAGGCACTAACTCCGCCATGGTTGGTTCGAGAGCCTATAGGGTAATAAATGGCGTTTTTGTATTATTTTTTAAATTATTGTCGAAAATGATTTATTTTGTAAATACAAAATACAAAAATAAGTTTTGTACTACAGTTTACATACACCTTAGCCAATACATTTAAAGTTTTTCACAATTCCTGACATTTAATCCTAGTAAAAATTCCCTGTCTTATGTCAGTTAGGATCACCACTTTATTTTAAGAATGTGAAATTAGAATAACAGTAGAGAGAAGGATTTATTTCAGCTTTTATTTCTTTCATCGCATTCCCAGTGGGTCAGAAGTTTACATACACTTAATGAGTATTTGGTAGCATTGCCTTTAAATTGTTTAACTTAGGTCAAATGTTTCAGGTAGCCTTACACAAGCTTCCCACAATAAGTTGGGTGAATTTTGGCCCATTCCTCCTGACAGAGGTGGTGTAACTGAGTCAGGTTTGTAGGCCTCCTTGCTTGTGATGGCCACTCCAATACCTTGACTTTGTTGTCCTTAAGCCATTTTGCCACAACTTTGGAAATATGCTTGGGGTCATTGTTGATTTGGAAGACCCATTTGCAACCAAGCTTGAACTTCCTGACTGATGTCTTGAGAAGTTGCTTCAATATATCCACATAATTTTCCCTCCTCATGCTGCCATCTATTTTGAGAAGTGCACCAGTCCCTGCTGCAGCAAAGCACCCCCACAACATGATGCTGCCACCCCCGTGCTTCATGGTTGGGATGGTGTTCTTCGGCTTGCAAGCCCCCCCTTTTTCCTCCAAACATAACAATGGTCATTATGGCCAAACAGTTCTATTTTTGTTTCATCTGACCAGAGGACATTTCTCCAAAAAGTACGATCTTTGTCCCCATGTGCAGTTGCAAACCGTTTTTTTTATGGCGGTTTTGGAGCAGTGGCTTCTTCCTTGCTGAGCGGCCTTTCAGGTTATGTTGATATAGGACTCATTTTACTCTGGATATAGATACTTTTGTAGCTGTTTCCTCCAGCATCTTCACAAGGTCCTTTGCTGTGGTTCTGGGATTGAGTTGCACTTTCGCACCAAAGTACGTTCATCTCTAGGACACAGAACGCGTCTCCTTCCTGAGCGGTATGACGGCTGCGCGGTCCCATGGTGTTTATACTTTCTTACTGTTGTTTATACATATGAACGTGGTACATTCAGGTGTTTGGAAATTGCTCCCAAGGATGAACCAGGCTTGTGGAGGTCAACATTTTTTTGTAGGTTTTGGCTGATTTCTTTTGATTTTCCCATGATGTCAAGCAATGAAGCACTGAGTTTGAAGGTAGGTCTTGAAATACATCCACAGGTACACCTACAATTGACTCAAATGATGTCAAATAGCCTATCAGAAGCTTCTAAAGCCATGACATAATTTTCTGGAATTTTCCAAGCTGTTTAAACATACAGTCAACTTAGTGTATGTAAACTTCTGACCCACTGTAATGTAAGCAATTATTGGAAAAATTCATGCACAAAGTAGATGTCCTCACTGACTTGCCACAACTATAGTTTGTTAACAAGATATTTGTGGAGTGGTTGAAAAAATAGTTTTAATGACTCCAACCTAAGTGTATGTCAACGTCAGACTTCAACTGTTTGAGATAATTTTCACCAGCTAACATCACATTTCATTATTTTTTAAAAAGCATTTATGCACATAAAGCACATATTGGCTTCACAATTCATAAAGGTCATGTTAAATGACTGATATTATCTCATAGAAGAAAATGTGTAAGATCTCCTGAGCCCCTTAACTTCAGACCTTATTTTTGTCACTGTCATATTTCTACCATTATTACATTTACATTTTAGTTATTTAGCAGACGCTCTGGTAATATTTTACTAAATACATATACTGGGACATCTTTTAGCATTTTCCTCACAGTAACACACATTTTCAAGCTTTTTAGTCTTATTACACCAATTATTTACAGGATCGATGGGTCACCAGCGTAGGCTAATGCGATTAGCATGAGGTTGTAAGTAACAAGAACATTTCCCATGACATAGACATATCTGATATGGGCAGAAATCTTCAGTTCTTTTTAAATCAAATCAAATTAAAAAACAATTGTCACATACACATGGTTAGCAGATGTTAATGCGAGTGTAGCGAAATGCTTGTGCTTCTAGTTCCGACCATGCAGTAATATCTAACAAGTAATCTAACCTATCAATTTCACAACAACTACCTTATTCACACAAGTGTAAAGGAATGAATAAGAATATGTACATAAAAATATATGAATGAGCGATGGCCCGAACGGCATAGACAAGATGCAGTAGATGGTATAGAGTACAGTCTATACATATGAGATGAGTAATGTAGGGTATGTAAACATTATATAAAGTGGCATTGTTTGAAGTGGCTAGTGATACATTTATTACATCAATTTTTCCATTATTAAAGTGGCTGGAGTTGAGTCAGTATGTTGGCAGCAGCCACTCAATGTTAGTGGTGGCTGTTTAACAGTCTGATGGCCTTGAGATAGAAGCTGATTTTCAGTCTCTCGGTCCCTGCTTTGATGCACCTGTACTGACCTCGCCTTCTGGATGATAGCGGGGTGAACAGGCAGTGGCTCGGGTGGTTGTTGTCCTTGATGATCTTTATGGCCTTCCTGTGACATCGGGTGGTGTAGGTGTCCTTGAGGGCAGGTAGTTTGCCCCCATTTTCAGTCTTTATTAGTCTTATAACACCAATTATTATTAATGTATGCCCTGAAAAATATATTCAGTTCCTCCACATTGAAATGAGTGGTGGCCAACTTGAAAATAGGCTGTTGTGATTGATTTTACATTAAATCTAGGATGACTCTATGAAGCTTTTCCAATGTGGGAAGTTTGGTGTCCTGTGGGAAGTTTGGTGTAGTTATCATCTATGGTACGATGTGATAATAAAACACATCCCAGAGCTGCCCATTCTCTCATCCATATACCCCAAAATGCATACAGGTATGACCTTCGACCCCCCCCCCCCCCCCAAGGTGGACCCATGGAGATGTCATTAACATTCCAATTATTTGTGCCTTATATTGCATAGATTGTTCCCTGATAATACAAAATGACATTGCATATCCTCAATCCTGTTTGTACAAATAACCAATGTCAGTGATAACCACTTATAGGAGTAGATACATGTGGTTATCATACCAGAACATAAACCACAGACATGGACCTTAATGAAAATTGTCCTTAGACTTTGCCACACCAAAGTGGGAAAATGCCTGAAATTTGGCCCTCTGGGCCAAGTGCCATGAACTCAATCATTGTGTAATCCATATTTACTCTTACTGTGTTTTTTATGCTATTTTTATTATGTTAACTCAGAATTTATTTTTTATTTTTTTACTGTGAGCGATAAAACCAAATTATGTTGTCATTGATATCAGAAAAGTCTGAAGAATCTAAATCCGCGTGAAAAAGAAAAACGATGACACTTTCCATCCACCAGATGGGATTGTTTTGAGAAAAGTACCTACTTTTCCATTTGTTTGATTAATAAATTAAAGCAATAATAGTCACTATACCTTCCAAATCAAAAAAAGTCTGGATGAAAATGTTTCCTAAAAAGTAATTTATAAACTGTTAAGGGGGCAGTGGAGGAAGAACCAGGGTGCAACATTTGAGAGAAATAAGCTTTTATCTGCCATCTTGTATTTCAGCTCATGTAACATGAGACCAACACATTACATGATGCATTTAGATTTCTGTTCAGTGTATATACGTCCATGTGAAAATGTGCCGCAAACTGGGACGTCACCGTTCAAGTTGGTAATCCACTGTTTTGAGAATAGCTGGCTAGCAGTCTGTCCTGTACATAACATGCAAATATCTAATGTTATCTCAAGGCAACCGCTGCACCGTTTCTTTAGGCATTGATAGGCTGGACATTTACCTACTTATTACCTGACATTGTCCAAGTTCTCATTTCTTATTAGTTCTCCCTTCCTCCTGCAATGTATTCCATATTGCCCACTTCCTCACTAGACAGTAGCAACAAACTATTAAAAAACGGTGCCGATTTCATTCATCAACATTTTAAAAAGGGTAGTAGACTTTTACAGTAGACATTTCCCCATCATAGTCTACAGTGCTTTGCTAAAGTATTCACCCCCTTGGCATTTTCCTATTTTGTTGCATTACAACCTGTAATTTAAATATATTTTTATTTAGATTTCATGTAATGGACATACACAAAATAGTCTAAATTGGTGCAGTGAAATGAAAACAATAACTTGTTTCAAAAAATGTATAACTGAAAAGAGGTGCATGCATATGTGTTCACCCCCTTTGCTGTGAAGCCGCTAAATAAGATCTGGTGCAACCAATTACCTTCAGGAGTCACGTAATTAGTTAAATAAAGTCCACCTGTGTGCAATCTAAGTGTCACATAATCTGTCACATGATCTCAGTATATATACACCTGTTCTGAAAGGCCCCAGAGTCTGCAGCACCACACAGCAAGGGGCACCACCCAGCAACCGGCACCACCCAGCAACCGGCACCATGAAGACCAAGGAGCTCTCCAAACAGGTCAGGGACAAAGTTGTGGAGAAGTACAGATCAGGGTTGGGTTATGGAAAAATATCAGAAACTTTGAAAATGCCACGAGGCACAATTAAATCCATTATTTAAAAAAAAATAAGAATATGGCACCACAACAAACCTGCCAAGAGAGGGCTGCCCAACAAAACTCACGGACCAGGCATGGAGGGCATTAATCAGAGAGGCAACAAAGAGACCAAAGATAACCCTGAAGGAGCTGCAAATCTCCACAGTGGAGATTTGAGCATCTGTCCATAGGACCACTTTAAACCATACACTCCACAGAGCTGGGCTTTACGGAAGAGTGGTCAGAAAAAAAGCCATTGCTTAAACACAAATATAAGCGAACACGTTTCGTGTTCGCCAAAAGGCATGTGGGAGACTCCCCAAACATATGGAAGAAGGTACTCTGGTCAGATGAGACTAAAATTTAGCTTTTTTTGTCAAATAAGGAAAACACTATGTCTGGCACAAACCCACAGTGAAGCATGGTGGTGGCAGCATCATGCTGTGGGGATGTTTTTCATCGACAGGGACTGGGAAACTGGTCAGAATGGAAGGAGCTGGAGCAGTTTTGCCTTGAATAATGGGAAAATATCCCAGTGGCTAGATGTGCCAAGCTTATAGAGACATAAACCAAGAGACTTGCAGCTGTAATTGCTGCAAAAGGTGGTAGGAAAAATGTATATGGTTGATTTTCTCTTTTGCAAAAGCCATAAAGCTTTTTGTAAAGCCTTTATATTTAGAAAAACAAATGTTTTATTTGTATATATACAGTGTTCATATAAATACAGAAGCCGACTGATTTAAGGAATCAAAGCAAGTTTAAGATGAAACATTGACGGAGGAGATCCTTCTCTAACGTTACCAATCTGTAAGTGTTCCATTTTATTTCCAGATTTTAGATGTGCACTTTCAGAACAGAAATACACTAACATGTTGTGCTAACAAGCTTCCCATACCTTTCTATTGTATTTTAGCTAGCTAAGTTAGCTGGTTAGCTGTCTTTTATACTGACTAACGTTAGCCTGTTTGTTTACTGATTTCATAGTGAAGACATCACCCTTTTCCGACAAGTTATTTGTCATTTCATGCCAACTGTCAGCGCCGTAACTTGTGATAGAAATGCATGGCATAATCATTATGTTTCTGAAAGTAACGTTGCTGTCTATTTCATGACTGCTAGGTAACAGTACAATGTTACTCTAATGTACTTGTCCTCTTGCTCAGTTGTGCACCAGTTGTCCCACTCCTCTTTCTATTCTGGTTAGGGCCAGTTTGCGCTGTTCTACAAAGGGAGTAGTACACAGCGTTGTACGAGATCTTCAGTTTCTTGGCAATTTCTCGCATGGAATAGCCTTCATTTCTCAGAACAAGAATAGACTGATGAGTTTCAGAAGAAAGTTATTTGTTTCTGGCCATTTTAAGCCTGTAATCGAACCCACAAATGCTGATGCTCCAGATACTCAACTAGTCTAAAGAAGGCCAGTTTAATTGCTTCTTTAAATCAGGACAACAGTTTTCAGCTGTGCTAAAATAATTGCAAAAGGGTTTTCTAATAATCAATTTCTTTTAAAATTATTAACTAGGATTAGCTAACACAACTTGTCATTGTAACACAGGAGTGCTGGTTGCTGATAATGGGCCTCTGTACGCCTATGTAGATATTCCATAAAAAATCTGCCGTTTCCAGCTACAATAGTAATTTACAACATTAACAATGTCTACACTGTATTTCTGATCAATTAGATGTTATTTTAATCTCTTTTAAAGGCGTCTTTAAAAAACAAGAACATTTCTAAGTGACCCCAAACTTTTGAACGATAGTGTATATTATTAACAGAGAGTAGCAGCAACGTAAAAGAGGGGTCTGGGTAGCCCTTTGAGTAGATGTTCAGGAGTTGTTAAGAAGCCTTTTGGACCTTGACTTGGCGCTCCGGTACCACTTGCCGTGCAGACCCTAACCCTAACCATAACAGAGAGAACAGTCCATGACCAGGGTGGCTGGAGTCTTTGACAATTTTTAGGGCCTTCCTCTGACACCGCCTGATATAGAGGTCCTGGATGGCAGGAAGCGTGGCCCCAGTGATGTACTGGGCTGTGCGCACTACCCTCTATAGTGTCTTGCGGTCGGAGGCCGAGCAGTTGCCATACCAGGCAGTGATGCAACCAGCAGGATGCTCTCGATGGTGCAGCTGTAGAACTTTTTGAAGATCCATGCCAAATCTTTTCAGTCTCCTGAGGGGGAATAGGCCTTGTCGTGCCCTCTTCACGACTGTTTAAGTGTGTTTGGACCGTGTTAGTTTGTTGGTGATGTTAACACCAAGGAACTTGAAGCTCTCAACCTGTTCCACTACAGCCCCGTCGATGAGAGAATGGTGGTTGGTCCTCCTTTTCCTGTGGTCCACAATCATCTCCTTTGTCTTGATCACGTTGAGGGAGAGGATCTTGTCCTGGCACCACACGACCAGGTGTCTGACCTCCTCCCTATACGCTGTCTTATCGTTGTCAGTGATCAGGCCTACCACTGTTGTGATGATGGTGTTGGAGTCGTGCTTGGCCATGCAGTCATGAGTGAACAGGGAGTACAGGAGGGGACTGAGCACACACCCCTGAGGGGCCCCCGTGTTGAGGATCAGAGTGGCGGATGTGTTGTTCCCTACCCTTATCACCTAGGAGCGGCCCTTCAGGAAGTCCAGGATCCAGTTGCAGAGGGAGGTGTTTAGTCTGAAGGGGTTAAACCAAGGCCTCATACCTTTTAAAGGGTTAATAAATTGTGTTATGATAAACTGTAAGGTCATCTTCAGAAGATGCTTGAACTCGTTCACCTTGTTATGTCGCTATACTTGTGATGAAAGGAAGTTTCAGTCAAACCACAGAGTGAATGATTAAAGGGCTTCCTTGTGTGCTCATAGTTCAAGGTATTTAATCTCTGTCATTGTGTTTTACAGCAATCATCTTCAACGTGGAGACAGTGACATACAACAACCTAAAATTCCAGGTGTGAGATCTTGATGTAAAGATGAGTATCAGGTAATGAGATGAATATCACAGCAAGCCTTTCATGTGTATGCATAAACACATATACATGGTATAAAAGAGTATAAAAGTAAGAGTATAAAAGTAAGAGAGTATAAAAGTAAGACAGAAGCTTCTTTAAGGCATCACAACTTGCCATACATTACTTTGCCACACCACTTTGTATAAAGTGTTGGCCTAGTTGCCTCTGCTCTCCACAGTCTTTCCCCTAACCCTTGTTTCTCTTTCCCCTATCCTAATTTTTCTCCCCCAAATCCTGAGCTACTTGATCAGTTCAGTTATTGCCTTAATTCAACACGCCTGGTCTACCAGGTTGGTTAATCAAAAACACATTAGTGCCTGCAGCACTCAGGAACAGGTTTGCCAACCTCTAACATATTGTATCAGAGGGAACACACACACACACTGCTTTCATTGTGAGATTTCTGCAATATAAACAATACTCCTCTATCATTACATCTAACCCAGAACACACTAGTCACACTATTCCTCTCTAGGTTTCTTCCTAGATTTTGGCCTTTCTAGGGAGTTTTTCCTAGCCACCGTGCTTCTACACCTGCATTGCTTGCTGTTTGGGGTTTTAGGCTGGGTTTCTGTATAGCACTTTGAGATATCAGCTGATGTACGAAGGGCTATATAAATACATTTGATTTGATTTGATATTCCTATGAAATAAATCCCACAGTATCAACACACCACTAGTGCACGTTCATAACCAGTAAATGGTGTGTGCTGGTGAACCGTAGGTCCAGAACACACATGAACAGGCCTCACTTATTACCTGGAACTGGTTTATGGCCTATTCCAGATCCTTCCATACTTAAAACTGCCGAATATCATTAACTGCTCTCCCCACACAGTCTCCAGGGACCTTCCAACGAATAATAATGAGACCCCCTCTTTTGGAAAAGAGAGTGTACATTTTGTTAGCATTGACTATGCTACATTTTAATCATCAATCTAAATGTATTAACTATAAACCAAAACTGCTAATTGTAAATCCACAGTCCTTTATCTTGCATGTACTACCATTAGACACGCCGACATTATCTCACCACCGCACCACATAAAAAAATGAAAAAGTTAATTTGAGGTTTGATAACCCCTGTGCTAATTCCTCGTGACCCCTCCACCCTTTCGTCCATTCTAGAATTCTATTCCAGAATTAGACAATATAAAACCAAAATCTATTTAAAAATAAAACCACAAAAAATGTCTCACGATATAAAAAAAACAACAAGGTTTTCTGAGTTTGCAAGGAGTGTTTGGCCAAATAATTTACATTTGTTACCTTTAGAATCCATTCCCCTGGCATTTTGCCTAGATTCTTCAACCCAAAATACGTTTTCCTGTGGCAAATTTAGACAATTTCTCATCGAAAGGAAGGATTTAATCCCCGGCCTCTACTAAAACATCAGAAAAAACGTGATCTCATACGTCTTCCTTCACATAGAAACTGTAATCTCTATGAACCACTTAAATCGATCAAACAAAGACTATACACCGCTAGGGGAAAGTTCCATACCTGCTACTTTCCGGAGGATATGTTGTTGCCCTTTTGAAAATTATGCAAACGCTTGCCTGGCAGCATTTTCTCCGACTACAGCAGGCTCCATACCCACTTTACACACCCTATTCCAATGACCAATAGAGTCCTGTTTTAGGTGTGGGGCTGTCTCCCTACACGTTGATGCTTTTCTGCTACTTTTCTTTGTCTTATCTTAGCCGTTGAAACTATAGTTAGTGCTATTCCCTGTGGCCTTATTAACCCCTCACACGTCTGCGAAGTGAGCACAGCTATATTCCACTCTCAAAACAACTTCTTGAATTAAATCCACTACCCATACAATTACCGTTTTGATCACAGGGTTCAAACCTGTCAAAGTGCAAAATCTATCAATACTCTCCTGTTCCCAGTCTTCTGTGGCAGCGTACTGGTACTCATTCCGGGTTTATCGTGGCTTTCCCGAAGCGGATCCTCTGTTAGAACCACCACAATGGATCTAATCCACAATGGATCTAATCCCAGTAGCTGACCCAAAACAACGGCGCCGCAGAAGGGCCTCCTGGCCAGGCTCCATAGACGTGCACATCGCCCACCGCTCCCGAGTATACTACTCGCCAATGTCCAGTCTCTTGACAGGGCATACGGAATTTGAGCAAGGGTTGCCTTCCAAAGAGACATCAGAGATTGTAATAGTCTCTGTTTCATGGAAACATGGCTCTCTCTGGATACGTTGTTGGAAACATTTCAGCCACCGGGCTTCTCCATGCATTGCGCCGACAGAGATAAACACCTCTCTGGGAAGAGGAAGGGCCGGGGTTGTATGCTTTATATTTAATAACTCATGGTGTAATCATAACAACATACAGGAACTCAAGTCCTTCTGCTCACCCAACCTAGAATTGGTTACAATCAAATGCTGGCCATTTTAACTACCAAGAGAATTCTTGTCAGTTATAGTCACAGCTGTGTACATTCCCCCTCAAGCAGACACCAAGACGGCCCTCAAGGAACTTCACTGGACTCTATGTAAACTGGAAACCATATATCCCGAGGCTGCATTTATTGTAGCTGGGGATTTTAACAAAGCAAATTTAAGGCTACCTATATTCTATCAGCATATTGATTGCACTACGTGCAGAGGTAATACTCACGACCACTGCTACTCTAACTTCCACAATGCATACAAAGCACTCCCTGGCCCTCCCTTTGGCAAATCCGGCCACGACGCCATCTTGCTCATACCGTCTTATAGACAGAAACTCAAACAGGATGTACCAGTGACGAGAACCATTCAAAGCTGGAAGCCACGCGGAAGCCACGCTTCAAAATTGTTTTGATCACACGGGCTGGAACATGTTCCGGTCAGCCTCAGAGAACAACAGCGACCTATATGCTGACTTGGTGAGTGAGTTTATAAAGAAGTGCATTGGAGATGTTGTACCCACTGTGGCAATTAAAACCTACCCTAACCAGAAACTGTGGATGGATGGCAGCATTCGCGCAAAACTGAAAATGTGAAACACCGCATTTAACCATGGAAAGAGGTCTGGAAGTATAGCTGAATATAAACAATGTAGTTATTCCCTCCGCAAGGCAATCAAACAAGCGAAATGCCTGTACAGGGAAAAGGTGATGTTACAATTCAACTGCTCGGACACAAGAGTTATGTGGCAGGGTCTACAGGAAATCACGGACAGCAAAAACAAAACCAGCCACATTATGGACACCGACATCATGCTTTCAGACAAACTAAACACCTTCTTTGCCCGCTTTGATGATAATACAGTGCCACCGTCGCGGCTTGCTAACAAGGACTGCCCCCTCTCAGTGGCTGACGTGAATAAAACATTTCAATGTCTTAACCCTTGCAGGGCAGCTGGCCCAGACGACTCCCTAGCCGCATCCTCAGAGCATGCGCAGAGCAGCTGACTGGTGTGTTTAAGGACATATTCAATCGCTCCCTATCCCAGTCTGTTGTCCCCACATTCTTCAAGATGGCTACCATTGTTCCTGTCACCAAGAAGGCAAAGATAACTGAACTAAATGACTACTGCCCTTAGCACTCACTTCTGTCATCATGAACTGCTTTGAGAGGCTAACCAGCTACCCTAGACTCATTTCAGTTTGCGTAATGCCCCAACAGGTTCACAGATGACGCTATCGCTATCGCCATCACACTGCCCTATCCCATCTGGACAAAAATAATACCTATGTAAGAATGCTGTTCATTGACTAAAGTTCATCATTCAACACCATAGTACCCTCCAATCTCATCATCAAGCTAGAGGCCCTGGGTCTCAACCCCACCCTGTGCAATTGGGTCCTGGACTTTCTGACGGGCCGCCCCCAGGTGGTGAAGGTAGGAAACAACACCTCCACCCCGCTGATCCTCAACACTGCGGCCCCACAAGGGTGCATTCTGAGCCCTCTCCTGTACTCCCTGTTCACCCACGACTATGTGGCCAAGCACGCCTCCAACTCAATCATCAAGTTTGCAGACGACAACAGTAGTGGGCTTGAATACCAACAATGACGAGACAGCCTACAGCGAGGAGATGAGGGCACTCGGAGTGTGGTGTCAGGAAAACTACCTCTCACTCAACGTCAACAAAACAAAGGATATGAAACAGCTGAGCGAGCACCCCCTTATCCACATCGAAGGGACAGCTGTGGAGAAGGTGGAAAGTTAAGTTCCTCGGCGTACACATCACAGACAAACTGAAATGGTCCCCCCACACAGACAGTGTGGTGAAGAAGGAGCAACAGCACCTCTTCAACCTCAGGAGGCTAAAGAAATTTGGCTTGTCACCGAAAACCCTGACAAACTTTTACAGATGCACAATCGAGAGCATCTTGTCGGGCTGTATCACCGCACCGAGAGACAGAAAAACAGCTACTATCTCAAGGCCATCAGACTGCTAAACAGCAATCATTAACTCAGAGAGGCTGCTGCCTACAATGAGACCCAATCACTGGTCACTTTAATAAATGGATCACTAGTCACTTTATACAATGCACTCTAAATAATGCAATTTTAATAATGTTTACATATCTTACATTACTCATATCACATGTATATACTGTATTTTATACTATCCATTTGACCTTGCCTATGCCTTTTGGCCATCGCACATCCATATACTTACATGTACATATTCTCATTCACCCCTTTAGATTTGTGTGTATTAGGTAGTTGTTGGGGTATTATTAGATTACTTAGATATTACTGCACTGTCGGAACTAGAAGCACAAGCGTTTCGCTACACTCGCATTAACATCTGCTAACCATGTGCATGTGACAAATAACATTTGATCTGAAGGTTTGATGGGGATCGTCTCTGAACAGCTATCTTCAGGTCTCTCCAGAGATTTTGGATCAGGTTCAAGTCCCAGCTGTGGCTGGGCCACTCACGGAAATTCAGAGACTTGTCCCGAAGCCACTCCTGCGTTTTCTTGGCTGTGTGCTCAGGGTTGTTCTCCTGTTGGAAGGTGAACTTCACCCCAGCCTCAGGTCCTGATGACTCCGGAGCAGGTTTTCATCAGGGATCTCTCTGTACTTTGCTCAGTTCATCTTTCCCTCAATTCTGACTCATCTCCCAGTCCCTGTAGCTGAAAACATCCCCACAGCACGATGCTGCCACCACCATGCTTTACCGTAGGGATGGTGCCAGGTTTCCTCCAGACATGATGCTTGGCATTCAGGCCAAAAATGTCAACCCTGGTTTCAATCAGACCAGAACATCTTGTTTCTCATGGTGTGAGAGTCTTTTGGGTGCCTTTTGGCAAACTCCAAGCGAGCTGTCTTGTGGAATTTACTGAGGAGTGACTTTTGCCTGGCAACTCTACCATAAAAGCCTGAATGGTGGTGCTGCAGAGATCGTTGTCCTTCTGGAAGGTTCTACAATCTCCAAAGAGGAACACTGGAGCTCAGAGTGACCATCGGGTTCTTGGGCACCTCCCTGAACAAGGCCAAAAGTGCAATCATTTCTAAAAACCTGTTTTTGCTTTGTCATGATGGGGTATTGTGTGTAGATTGATGAGGTGTTTGGCAGATGTCATTGCTGGTGTTGCGAAATGCTTGTTCTTCTGGTTCTGACAGTGTAGCAATATCTAACAAGTAATATCTAGCAATTTCACAACATATAACCAATACACACAAGTCTAAGTAAGGAATGTAATTAAGAATATGTAAATATTTGGACAAGCAATGTCAGAGCGGCATAGACTAAAATATAGTAGAAAAGTATAGAATGCAGTATACACATGAGATGAGTAATGCAAAGTATGTAAACATTATTAAAGTGACATTATTAAAGTGTTTTCAGTCTCTCAGTCCCCGCCTTGATGCAACTGTACTGACTACGCCTTCTGGATGATAGCGGGGTGAACAGGCAGTGACTCAGGTGGTTGTTGTCCTTGATGATCCTTTTGGCCTTCCTGTGACATCGGGTGCTATAGGTGTCCCGGAGGGCAGGTAGTTTGCCCCCGGTGATGCATTGTGCAGACCACACCACCCTCTGGAGAGCCCTATGGTTGTGGGCAGTGCAGTTGCCATACCAGGTGGTGATACAGCCTGACAGAATGCTCTCGATTGTGCACCTGTAAAAGTTTGTGAGGGTTTTAGGTGACAAGCCACATTTCTTCAGACGCCTGAGGTTGAAGAGGCTCTGTTGCAACCTTCTTTGCCACACTGTCTGTGTGGGTGGAACATTTCAGTTTGTCAGGGATGTGTAATCCGAGGAACTTAACTTTGCACCTTCTCCACTACTGTCCCATCGATGTGGATAGGGGGGTGCTCCCTCTGCTGTTTCCTGAAGTCCACGATCATCTCCTTTGTTTTGTTGATGTTGAGTGAGAGGTTATTTTCCTGGCAGCACACTCCCAGAGCCCTCACCTCCTCCCTGTAGGCCGTCTCGTCGTTGTTGCTAATCAAGCCTACTACTGTTGTGTCATGTGCAAACTTAATGATTGATTTGTAGGCGTGCTTGGCCACACAGTCATGGGTGAACAGGGAGTATAGGAGGGGCTGAGCATGCACCCTTGTGGGGCCCCAGTGTTGAGGATCAGTGAAGTGGAGGTGTTGTTACTTACCATCACCATCTGGGGGCGGCCCATCGAAGTCCAGGACACAATTGCACAGGGCAGGGTTGAGACCTAGGGCCTTATTTCAGAATAAGGCTGTAAAATACGGCTCCAGAGTGGCGCAGCGGTCTCAGTGCTAGTGGTGTCACTTACAGACCCTGGTTCAATTCCAGGCGGTATCACAAAAGGTTGTGATTGGGAGTCCTATGGGGCGGCACACAATTGGCCCAGCGTCGTCCGGGTTAGGTCTTGGCCAGGGTTGACCGTCATTGTAAATGAGAATTTGTTCTTAACTGACTTGCCCAGTTAAATAAAGGTAAAAAATAATACTACATTAAATAACTAAATGTGTAAAAAGGGAAATGTGTCTGAATATTTTCTGAATGCTTTCTGTACGTTGTAATATGGCTTGTTTTTCTGGTTTGGCTTCCCGAGGAAGTGGTGCAGTGGTGATGCAAGGCTCGCTACCTTGGCTGTACCCACTGGATACATGTATGGGCCTATAGCATTCACATAGTAATGGAGTTAGATTGATAAACGTAGTTTATTATTATTCAACATAAAATCCACATCAACTGAAATGGAACAATACGCATTTGACTTTCTACCCATGATACAACAGCTGACCCATAATATACCAATTACACAACAAAAATGACAGCTGACATATGGGTGGAGTAGTGGCCCATGTGCATGGTTGAGTGTGTGTGAGAGAGAGAGAGAGAGATGCATAATGCAACATAACTAACAGGTAACATATGAGACTGGTGGCCCACAAACGACTGGTTAATTTATTTTCAATGTGAGTTCTAGTCACTTCCAAGGAAATGTTACATTATAGATAAATAAAGAAATGGAAGGTTCAATTCTGTCACAGCCTTTTATAGCGTCAGAATAAGGCGCAACACTGCATTGTATAAAACAAATAGGCTATCAATAATAGACTTGCATTGCTCAGCTTTATAGCAAGCAGAGACGGCAAGGGTGGTTCGTCACTCCAGTGCCTTGCCGTTCCCCTTCGCACCCCTGGGGCAGACTACACTCAATCATAGGAGTAATATGACCCCTCCCCAAAAAATGGGGGTTTTAGTCAAGAGTCTAGTAGCTGTAACTGAAGTTTATTTAGTGCCTTATCCGGGTAGCCGGAGAGTAGAGCATTGCAGTGGTCTAACCTAGAAGTGACAAAAACATGGATTAGCTTTCCTGCATAGTTTTGGGACAAAACCTTTCAGATTTTTGCTAAGTTATGAAGATAGATAAAACGCTTCTCTTTAAATAGCCTTCAGTTTTATTTGTACAGTACAACAATCGAGATTCATTGTCAGATCCGACAGCACATCTCTTTGTTTCTTGGGACCTAGAACTAACATCTCTTTGTTTCTTGGGACCTAGAACTAACATCTCTTTGTTTCTTGGGACCTAGAACTAACATCTCTTTGTTTCTTGGGACCTAGAACTAACATCTCTTTGTTTCTTGGGACCTAGTACTAACATCTCTTTGTTTCTTGGGACCTAGAACTAACATCTCTTTGTTTCTTGGGACCTAGAACTAACATCTCTTTGTTTCTTGGGACCTAGAACTAACATCTCTTTGTTTCTTGGGACCTAGAACTAACATCTCTTTGTTTCTTGGGACCTAGAACTAACATCTCTTTTTTTGTCAGAGTTTAAAAGTAAAACATTTGCCGCCATCCACTTCGTTATGTCTGAAACACGGGCTCCCAGGGAAGGACATTTTGGGGCTTCACCATGCATAGCAGTGGAAGTTGACATTGGATTACTGATGCTATGTATTGGCCAATTAGAGGCTTTGAAGCGATCGGCCGCCATTTTGGTACTCCCCAAAAGGAGCAGTCGTCCATAGGAATGAATGAAATTACAGTATTTCAATAAAATTTAAATAAAAGCCCAATCAATCCCCAGTAACAACAAAATAAACAGAGTAGGCTAATAAGTCCTTAGTTTTTGAGTTACGCTCAGGTAAAACAAGTTAGCTAATCCATATTTTCAAGTACTATTCTTGAAGATCAAGGGTTACTGAATTAATTGGAATGACTGGAAATTTGAGAGACTGTAAAAGAATGGTTAAAACATTTAGTCTACATCATATTCTGTGGCACAATATGTATTTGACTTAATACAACAGCTAACACGTAATATTCCAATTACACAACGAAAATGTCAGCTGGAATATGGGCGTGGGAGGTGCCCATGTGAAAGGTTGTGTGTGTGTGTTTGTAACAGCTGAAATATGGCGTGGGAGGTGCCCATGTGAAAGGTTGTGTGTGTGTGTTTGTAACAGCTGTTATATGGGTGTGGTGTCCCACTAATGATTGGTTCATTCCTTTTCAATGTGTTTCTTGGAAGGTTCCGTTCTGTCATCCTTTTACAGCGTTAGATTCTAATCACATGCAGGCGTGCCAGCTCACCTAGTGTTTCACTTGATCAGAATTCTTTACCTTGTTTTGTTTTAAACATTTTACCTCAGACGACACATACTGCATTATTTGTGAACAAGTGTTGTTTGAACATGAGGGATGCTGCAGCGCTGCTGGTGTTGCTGCTCTGTGTGTCTGGAGCATGGGCTCAGGGAGAAAGTGGAGGGGTCAAGGCTGAGCTGAAGGAGCTGAGCAACATGGTGGTGGAACAGAAGGTGGAGCCCAGAGTCACAAATACTGAACTGCAGCAGAGGAGCAGGATCAAGGAACTGAAGAAAGATAATGCAGGTATTAAATGAAGGTAGAGTTTACTGTTAATTGACAATTTACTGATGCTTCTTAGGACTCAAGCCTAAATTTCCGACATAGCACCAGCACTGAATTTGGCAGCATGCTGTGCAATATGAAAATATGAAATTCACAAATCAGTATAGAAATGGAATTTGTCTTCCATTGAGTTAGGACATATATTGTGCAGGGCCACCAAAGGAAAGAGACTGTTCAAATAATGTGCAACACTGCATTGTATTAAACGAATAGGCTATTAATAATAGACTTGCATTGAGCAGCTTTATAGCAAGAAAGTCACAGGGCTGCCGTTTGGCCCAAAAATATATATATTTAACCTTTATTTAGCTAGGCAAGTCTGTTAAGATCACGTTCTTATTTACAATGATGGCCTAGGAACAGTGGATTAACTGCCTTGTTCAGGAGCAGAACGACAATTTTTTTTTCCATGTCAGCTCGGGATTTCGATCTAGCAACCTTTCAGTTACTGGCTTAACACTAACCACTAGACTACCTGTATTACAGATTATGTCTTTAAAGTTTACTAAGTGTATTTTGTTGTATCTACAGCCTTAAAGGCCAGACTGTGTGCCAGTGAGAGGGAGGTGGAGGACCTGAAGAGCGAGAATGCAGGTAATTAACAGTTCATTTTGCTTTACCTTTGATTTGGAAAAATACATCTGCTATATGTCTATTAATGTTTCCTTTCATGTGGTGTCAGCCCTGGAGGCCAGAGTAACAGCCAGTGAGAGGGAGAACACAGGTAATACAAAGACATTGATGCAATGAACTGTTATCCTAAAAACATGTTTAACTTTGTTTCAGTATCCTAATGTATCTTTCTGTAAATGCAGCCTTCGAAGCCAGACTGAGTGTCATTGAGAGGGAGGTGGAGGAGCTGGAGACGAAGAAAGGTTAAACAGACACAAACCTCATCAAACCATGTTGGCCATGATCATTTACCAACATATAGCGAGATTTGATCTTCTCAGTAAGATATGATGCATGCTAACAATGTTCCTCTCTAACCACTAAAGACGCATTATAATAGCCAAACACATCTTTCGTATCCCTAACAGTTTACCATCAGTGATGCAAAGCGTTAATAATTCTAACCGCTGCCTCCTCGTATACTGTTGAAACCTATCCTATTGCTCGGTTGACTGGTTGACTGCAAGAGGTGAGGCGAGAGGTTTTAATCCACTCAAAATCTGTTCATGAAAATAAACCAACGAAGTTAGGTCAATGAGAAAACGTGGAATTTGGTCAACAAAATGTTATTGCTAATTTGCTATGTGAGGCTTATTTGACGGAATAGAGGTTTCATATGGTTAGCTTGTTAGGAATCAACAATCTACTCAACGACTTTTTATCAGAGTTGTACCCGAACTTCATTGAGATAGAACTCATCATGGATATAACCCATTTTAGAATGGACACTGCCATTGACGGCTTCCAGCATTTTAAAGTAGTCAACTGGGTTGGGATTCGTATGAGTTGGGAGCAACAAACCAGTGAAGCAGAAAAAAATTGACTACTTTAAAATGGCACAGACGCTATAACGACATTGATACAAAAATGAGTCCTCTATATATGGTCTGTTCACATGCATATCTGCCATTTCATTGGCTAGAATGGTTCCACCTGATCTCGCCTCCGCCTGCCTCTCATCTTTGAAGACATTTCTATTGTTAGAGCAGTCACTCATATCTTTTCAACACAATAGACCATCTTTGCTAAAATGCACTTCACCGTAGACTTAGACTTCTTACCCATCTGATGTGAATGGATCAATTGTTCCTACACCTGCATTGCTTGCTGTTTGGGGTTTTAGGCTGGGTTTCTGTACAGCACTTTGCCATTAGCTGATGTAAGAAGGGCTTTATAAATAAATATGATTGATTCATCAATTGACTGTATCAACATGGGTGTCACGTCCTAGTGGTGTGATAGACTGTGCACATGACATAATGATGAGTAGGAGTCAATCATGTACATTGAACAAAAATATAAAGCAACATGCAACAATTTCAAAGATTTTACTGAGCTACAGTTCACATAAGGAAATCAGTCCATTGAAATAACCTTATTAGGCCCTAATCTATGGATTTCACATGACTGGGAATACAGATAAGCATCTGGTCCCAGATACCTTAAAAAGTAGGGGAGTAGATCAGAAAACCACTCAGTATCTGATGTGACCACCATTTCACTCATGCAGCGCAACATGAGTTCATAGTGGAGGAGTGCAGAGGGTATGAATGTGGGGGGTGTTCATAGACACAAAGGCCTTAAATGTCCACAATCTTCTTGGGCACGTGTCATTAGTACACCCCACCTCAATAGAGTTCAAATAACAATACACAACTTACAAGCAACCTCACTTAACTAAAATGTCCACCCAAATACTTCTGGCAGGGCAATAATAGTCCAGCTCTAATGATCTTCAATGGGAAGTGCATTTGAAAAATAGAAAGTTTGGTTGCAGGGTAAAGCACTGGAACAATAGCGGGAAGAGAAAGAGGGAGAAAGAACGAGAGATCCTAGTTGTGGTCTTCAGGCGTGCCGGTGTACTGTCTGACCGTTCGATTGTTTGTTGGTTTGTATGTCAAAGCTTCACAACAATGTTGCTACTAATCCATGCGATCCATAACCGGCGCGGTCCCAAACGATAACAACCACGACCTAGAGCGACTACACCGATGATTGAGTTAAATACTTTATAAACCACACACGCTGAAAATAAACCAAACTTCTGCAGCATTGCACACAAAATCAAACTGTCGCGCCAACCAAGAGTTCCTCCCCAAAGAGCTGAACGAGCTGTCTTTATTTCCTCCTTCCTTACTGCTGATGCTCTCTTAAAGTGGCAGCGCACGGTGAAGGCTCCTAACCAACAATGCAGTTAAAAAAAATACAGATTAAAATAAGAACTAAATGTAACAAGTAATTAAAGAGCAGCAGTGAAATAACAATAGCGAGACTATATACATGGGGGGTACCGGTACAGAGTCAATGTGCGGGGGCACCGGTTAGTTGAGGTAATATGTACATGTAGGTAGAGTTATTCAAGTGACTATGCATTGATGATAACAACAGACAGAGTATCAGTGTTGTAAAAGAGTGCAAATAGTCTGGGCAGCCATTTGATTAGGTGTTCAGCAGTCTTATGGCTTGGAGGTACAAGCTGTTAAGAAGCCTCTTGGACCTAGACTTGGCGCTCCGGTACCACTTGCCGTGCGGTAGCAAAGAGAACCGTCTATGACTGGGGTGGCTGTTGTCTTTGACAATTTTTTGAGCCTTCTTCTGACACTGCCTGGTATAGAGGTCCTGGATGGCAGGAAGCTTGGCCCCAGTGATCTACTGGGCCGGTCGAAGGCCGAGCGGTTGCCATACCAGGCAGTGATGCTCTCGATGGTGCAGCTGTAGAACCTTTTGAGGATCTGAGGACCCATGCCAAATCTTTTCAGTCTCCTGAGGGGGAGTAGGTTTTGTCTTTCCCTCTTCACAACTGTCTTGGTGTGCTTGGACCATGTTAGTTTGTTGGTGATGTGGACACCAAGGAACTTGAAGCTCTCCACTGCAGCCCCATCGATGAGAATGGAGGTGTGCTTGGTCCTCTTTTTCCTGTAGTCCACAATCATCTCCTTTGTCTTGATCACGTTGAGGGAGAAGTTGTTGTCCTGCCACCACACTGCCAGGTCTCTGACCTGCTCCCTATAGGCTGTCTCCTCATTGTCGGTGATCAGGCCTACCACTGTTGTGTCATCGGAAAACTTGTGTTGTTACCTACCCTTACCACCTGGGGGCTGCCCGTCAGGAAGTCCAGGATCCAGTTGCAGAGGGAGGTGTTTAGTCCCAGGGTCCTTAGCTTATTGATGAGCTTTGAGGGCACTATGGTGTTGAACTGTAGTCAATGAATAGCATTCTCACGTAGGTGTTCCTTTTGTACAGGTGGGAAAGGGCAGTGTGGAGTGCAATAGAGATTGCATAATCTGTGGATCTGTTGGGGCGGTATGCAAATTGGAGTGGGTCTAGGGTTTCTGGGATGATGGTGTTGATGTGAGCCATGACCCACCTTTCAAAGAACTTAATGGCTACAGACGTGAGTACTACGGCTCGGTCGTCATTTAGGAAGGTTACCTTAGTGTTCTTGGGTACAGGCACTATGGTGGTCTGCTTAAAACATTTTGGTATTACAGACTCGGAAAGGGAGAGGTTGAAAATGTCAGTGAAGATACTTGCCAGTTGATCAGGGCATGCTCGCAGTACACGTCCTGGTAATCCATCTGGCCCTGTGGCCTTGTGAATGTTGGCCTATTTAAAGATCTTACTCACATTGGCTGCGGAGAGCGTGACAACACAGTCTTCCGGAACAGCTGGTGCTCTCATGCGTGGTTATCTTCCTCAAAGCGAGCACAGAAGTAGTTTAGCTCGACTGGTAGGTTCGTGTCACTGGGCAGCTCTTGGCTGTGCTTCCCTTTGTAGTCTGTAATGGTTTTCAAGCTCTGACATATCTGATGAGTGTCGGAACCGGTCTAGTAAGATTCGATCTTAGTCCTGTATTGATGCTTTGCCTGTTTGATTGTTCGTAAGGAGGGCATAGCGGGATATCTTTCAAGCTTCCGGGTTAGAGTCCCGCTCCTTGAAAGCGGCAGCTCTAGCCTTTAGTTCATTGCGGATGTTGCCTGTAATCCATGGCTTCTGGTTGGGGTATGTGCGTACGGTCACTGTGGGGACGACGTCATCGATGTACCTATTGATGAAGCCAATGACTGATGTGGTGTACCTCTCAATGCCATCAGAGGAATCCCGGAACATTTTCCAGTCTGTGATAGCAAAACAGTCCTGTAGTTTAGCATCTGCTTCATCTGACCACTTTTTTATTGATCTTGTCACTGGTGCTTACTGCTTACATTTTTGCTTGTAAGCAGGAATCAGGAGGATAGAATTATGGTCAGAACTTTGTATGCATCTCTGTGTGTGGAGTATACGTGGTCCAGAGTTTTTTTCCCCTCTGGTTGCACATTCAACATGCTGATAGAAATGAGGTAATACTGATTTAAGTTTCCCTGCATTAAAGTCCCCAGCTACTAGGAGCGCCACCTCTGGGTGAGCATTTTCTTACGGCAGAATACAACTCATTCAATGCTGTCTTAGTGCCAGCCTCTGACTGTGGTGGTATGTAAACAGCTATAAAAAATACAGATAAACTTTCTAGGTAGATTGTGTGGACTACAGCTTATCATGAGATACTCTACCTCAGGCGAGCAATAGCTCAAAACTTCCTTAGATATCGTGCACCAGCTGTTGTTTACAAAAATACATAGGCCGCCGCCCCTTGTCTTACCAGACACCGCTGTTCTATCCTGCCGGTACAGCGTATTACCAGCCAGCTGTATGTTGATGGTGTCGTCGTTCAGCCACGTCTCCGTGAAGCATAAGATATTACAGTTTTGAATGTCTCGTTGGTAGTTTATTATTCCGCGTAGGTCATCTATTTTATTGTCCAAAGATTGCATGTTTGCGAGCAGAATGGAAGGAAGTGGGGGTTTATTCGATCACCTACAACTTCTCAGAAGGCAGCTCGCCCTCCGGCCCCATTTTCTCTGCTTCCTCTTCACGTAGATCACAGGGATCTGGGCCTGTTCCCGAGAATATATAATTTGCATCGGGCTCGTCAGACTCGTTGCAGGAAAACATGTATTCTGCCAGTCCATGGTGTGTAATCGCAGTCCTGATGTCTAGAAGTTATTTTCGGTCATAAGAGACGGTAGCGGCAACATTATGTAAAAAATAAGTAAAAAAATAAGTTACAAACGACGCAAATAAATTAACAAAAAACACAATCGGTTGGGGACACGTAAACGTCTCTCTTCTTCTCCGGCGCCATTTTACGTCAAAATGATGTGTGGACAGTAACATTAGTACATTAATACATTTTTAATTGTCATGTTCAGTTAACATTAAATAATTTAAATGAATGACTTAAGTTGTCTGTAATAGAACATACTTGCTAAAAACGATGATAGACATTAATAAATGCATTTCTGTAACTTCCTAAAGACGGCTGCACTGTGGCTTCAGTACAGCGCCCTCTGTCAGTCATCCAGGGTTTACACATCATTGGTAGGGGCCCTATTCAATCCATTTCACTGAAGTTCAGCCCTATAGCACACTTGAAATTCAAAAGCAATATCGGATTGAGTCTGCAGCATTTACCGGTGAAAGCAGCCTCTGCCAACACTGTTGCCTTTAAATGTCAAATTGGCTACAACATGGAACTGCAGCGCTATGGATTGAATCCTTCCCTTTCAGATCAGTAGTTTATCATTTATGATGCTCAACATTCAATAACACTGTAACAATTTTTATTTTTTTTACATTTCTATCTGAAACAAACACTTGAGATTAAACAAATCCCCACATGAAATGCTTGATTGTACTTGTTCAGAGAGATTACTTGTGCAAGGTAAATTAAACATGGGCGCCCTGTTTTGTGCACAAGCGCAAGTTTACTACATGTTACACATTCCAATTGTGTAGCTTTTTTTACGAGACAAGCCACCCAAGGGTGATTTTCATCCAATAAAAACCTAATCACGGGATTAGGTGAGAGTTACTACAGTGTGTGTGTGTGTGCGTGTGCATGCCTGAGTGTGTGTGTGTGTGTGTGCATGCCTGAGTGTGCGTGTGCATGCCTGAGTGTGCGTGTCAGCAGCAAACAAGGAAGTTCTGTGAATTCCATTCCAGCCATAGTTCCTCCCACCAACCCCCACTGGTCCCAAAGCGCTATTGTGTCTCTCTCCTCACTGAATTAATGATGTCAATGACTGGGCGATATAAACCAAATAGCGACTGATAATTGTGCACATGACTTCACAATTGAGTTTGAATTAACAGAATGATGAGGACGAAGAAGAAAAGGGTGATTACATTTAGAACAATAATGTAAGAATTCCTCTTCCTCTGTCCTGCGAGAACACCCGAAAAAACACACTTATTTTTCTGGTTCTACTTTGTCAGTAGAATCTATAACTGGACTGTAGTATATTACTAACTAAAACTGTCAGGTTTTTATTATAAGAGAATCTGAAATGTTTTGTTATGTTCTTAAAATATATGTGTTGAGTAGACACAACAAGTGATGTCTGCTAATGAACAAGTTAATGATACAGCCATATAGCCTCGGCTACTAAGCAGACATAAAAAAAAACTTAAGAACAGGTTTGACTTATTTTCCAGACCTGAGCTATTTCATTGATTTGTTTTATTTATTAAAATGTACTTGTGGAACGTTACCGAATAAATAGCAACAGCAGAAAGAACCATCTGGTAGCATTGGTGGAGAGTCAGGCGGGGGACCAGAGTGGAAGATAAATTCAGTACAGGCTACATACTGAAATCAATTTCATGTTCATTCAATTGACTTCTATTTTGCTAATTGTAGGCTTACTGTCTGTATTTTTTTGCCTCAATATTTTTCATTATGTGTAACAACATGCACAATGAAAATCTATGATTTACTGCATTATTAAAGGATTAGCTTTACAATAAGATGCCTTAATATTTTTTGGGGCCCTAGGTGATAATATCTGTGTAGGAGCTGATCGTCAACAGTATTGTGGAATAATTCTACACTCTTAGAATAAAAGGTTGCTCCGGCTGTCCCAATAGGAGAACCCTTTTTTGGTTTCAGGTAGAACCAATTTGGGTTCCATTTAGAACCCTTTAGAACCCTAGGTGGAAAGGGTTCTACATGGAACCCAAAAGAGTTCTAATTGGATCCAAAAGGGTTCTACCTGGAACCAAAAACAGTTCTACAAAGGGTTGTCCTATGGGGACTATTGAAGAACCCTTTTAGATTCTAGATAACACTACACTCTTGGAGAAAAAAGGTGCTACGTAAGATTTGAATGGGGAAAGCTTTCTTTTGATACTATCAGTATCGACACGTGATCCAACGACATACTTAGTGAATGTTATCTCCGCATTGTGTTTTGGGAAATACATGTCATATATTTGGCTGTTGCAGGAACGCTACATCATTAAAACACTGGCATACATACACTGATTTAGTGGAGCTAATCTGATAACACACACAAACTGAGTGGGTCTAGTATATCGGAGGTATCTTTCCTGCAGTCAAGTAACCACATCGCCCTCTAGTGGCCTCATCAGGGGAACATTATTAAAAATGTGTCATCATTTCATAATTAAACATTATTTCCAATAACCTGCTGAAAATCCAGTGTTTCTATGTTAAACAGTTGTTACAGTTCAGTCTTCTGTGATGCAAACTCAAAATGTAATAAATGTTCAATGCATTATATCTGAGATGGTACAGGTGACTTCTTTTTTTAAGCCCATAACCATGTGTGTGAGGTGTATACTTTGGTTTCAAAGTAGATTTCTTTAAGACTACCAAGAAATACTGAGTGAGCGTGATTTAGGGGGGGGGGGGGGGGGGGGTCAGAAGGTACACAGAGGCAGGTAATAAGGTTAATAGCATACGGTAAATATCGTCTGTCAAAACACAAGCATAATATCTCAGTTTACAGAATATTCAACTGTTCATTTCACAATGTTTGTCACTATATAAACAGATGACATTGTGTTTATTTCATCTGTATTCAACATTTTACTGTACATAATCTCTAAATGAGCCCACGCACGCTTGCCCATACACACATACACACACACAATAGCTGTCAGGGCCCAGTAATTATGGAATAGAAGCCAGTCGTTATTCCAATGGAGCGTTCCGTCTGGAAGCTATCAAAGTGCCTTTGTTCCTCTCTCTCTACTCTGATGTGGGAATCTGAATTGTTTCCTGAGTTCACTGGCAGAGGAACCAATCATAATTAAAAAACAAACAATTAGGAGGAAGTTAGAGTTTGAGTCAAGCCAATCGCACACCATGATGATCCAGGGTGATCTTACGCTGACGTCAGTTATTAGTTCAACATGGGTGAGTTGTGTGTGGGTGTGGGTGTGTGTGTGTCTGTGTCTGTGTCTGTGTGTGTGCGTGTGTGTGTGTGTGTGTGTTGGACACCGCAACATAAGCTTCTCTAGCTGTTGTTTACTGTGCATAATAAACACATTTAGGGATTCTATTTTAAAAAACATTTTAAACTACACCAAAGTGAGTTGAAGGACAGAGGAAGGTAACTTGAGGATTCTATTTCCAGTTCTTTAAGTGTAAGACTGTTTTCCAAGCCAGGAAATAGAATGTCACGAATGTAAAGTAAGGCTTTATCTTGGCCCGGCCTGTCTGGAAAAACAGAAGCAAATCTCAAATTAACCTCCTGGTCAAATTAAAGATGAATGAAAGAAAGTGTAATACAATGATATATTTGATAACTTCATATAACCAATGTCTTTCAACTATTTCCTCTAGCCTACTTCTTGACACCATAAAGTATGATCAATATTTCCTTGTGTAAGAAATGTATCTTTGGTTCCCAGCTCAAACCTCAGCTGTGAATGAGTGAAAGGTCTTTATGATATTTATTCTATTGCTAGGAAAGTGGTAGGCCTGTCCCGGCTGTGGTCAATTACACAACAACAGAGAAACTATGCTTGCTATACACACACATGCACGAACACACACACACACACACACACACACACACACACACACACACACACACACACACACACACACACACACACACACACACACACACACACACACACACACACACACACACACACACACACATACTCACACATACACACACACACACACAGTTGTGTTTTGTAAGAGGAAGTTGGTGCCAAGTTTTCAAGTGCAGCCAACGGCACTAAGCAGACAACGTGTGCAGAACAAGCTTTCATCTCCTTCTGTTTGTGTGTGTGTGTGTCCCATCGCATGCCAGGACAGATGGTTAACGGTCTACTCTGACAATGCCCTCTCTGTCTCAACCTCTCCTGGATCCTTAATAACTGCTACTGAGAATATCACCAGCAGGTTGATCTCAGGAAGGGAATAAAAACACTTCAACCGATGTGACTTCAGGTGTAGCCAACAATCAAGTGTACGTGTACATCAGAACAAAACTGTTTTAGACATTTACACTTGACGGTCTTCATCCAAAAACTATTTCTCATTAAACTCTTTCTGATAAAGACACTGGAGCTGAAAAAGTGGCATATATTCATGGATGCCAAAGGAAGCCAGGCTTCCCCCAAATATTGACCAAGAAAAAAAGAAAACAAATATCAAATATCTTACTTTCGTCTCTGTGTTTTCATAATTTTCCTTCAATTCGCAGGAAGCCAATGGAGAAAGCCTCAGTGCGAGCGAAACAGCGCTCTGTCTCTGTATGTGTAGCCCATCTATCTGATGCTGTCTGGTCAAAAAGAGTATGATATTGTTGCCGCCCGTAGCATTGAACGCAATGGAAGCCAGCGAGCATTTGGCCTCGATTTATTAAAAAAATTGTACAGTAATAGCCAATCAGCATTGAGCTAAACTGGGCGAGCTGTGATTGGTCCTGGTGCACCCAAAAAAAGTGTCAAGGAAAGCCAGTTTGAATTTTGCATCATACAAATCACATCACATCAAAAACCAAATGTCATTGTCCTCCGGTGGCTAGCTAAAATCCTCCCTTGCCTAAGTTAGCCATGGATGGAGATAGGGATTTAGACTTGTGGTTTTACTTCATTCTTAATGATTAAAACGACTATTCTGATCCAACCTTTAATTCATACATTGTTGTGCCCCTGGCCTGAGAGGATGGAAGTTCGATATGTAGCTAGATGTAGACGGCTAATGTTATTTAGCTACTGTTGCCCATGGAAGGAAGTTAGGCTAGTGAGCAAGCATTATAGCCAGGTAGCCTAGGACAACAACAAAAAACAAGCGTGTACTGAATGACAGAGTGATAGACCGTTTCTCAACATGAAAGAGAGGAGGATCATGGCATGTTGACTCACCCTACAAGAAGTGTGAGTCAGCATCTCTTTTCTACAAACACGTACGCGCACAAGCACACACACCGACACAGAAATCATTACCATGGACAGCCACATGATATTTAGCTTACGCTGATTGGACTAAATTGTTTTTGGGATCTTTTAGTTGTCACTGGATTAGACAAAGCAGAGGTGATTTGATGATGTTGAGATGTTGAAGTGTAAATGGTGCTGGAATAGTGGAGGCAGCTCCTGTTTTCTTTGTGACTTGCGATAGCTCTCCAGTGTTCTCAAACAATAGTTGTTTAGTAGTCTGTAAATGTGGGAAACATTAACTTGCTTGACCATGCTGTAGGTCATGTAACTGTCTGTTACATTCAACATGCTTTGTGGACTTCATCAGACAGAGGTCGCTGTCCGGTTTTGTGATGAAACAAAGGTGTGAATGAATTTATTCTGCCGCTGTCTTCTTATTTTCTCGGCTTTAGGCCTACATATCACGGTGTCAATGCAGCGAGAACATTCACTAAGTGTGTCGTTGGAGCACGTGTCGATACTGATAGTATCAAAAGAAAGCTTTCCCCATTCAAATCTTACCGTAGCACCTTTTTTCTCCAAGAGTGTAGTGTTATCTAGAATCTAAAAGGGTTCTTCAACAGTCCCCATAGGACAACCCTTTGTAGAACTGTTTTTGGTTCCAGGTAGAACCCTTTTGGATCCAATTAGAACTCTTTTAGGTTCCAGGTAGAACCCTTTTGGATCCAATTAGAACTCTTTTAGGTTCCATGCATATGAACTAACAGGTTATAGAGAAAACAAAGGAATTTTCACAACACTGTATGTTGTAACATGGCTTTTTTTCTGTTTTGGCTTCCCCAGTGATTTTAACCATGCTCCACTCCTGAAACTGAGAACTAGAAGCCCCACCTGCTCAACTTCACCGCTACTGGACTGACATTAGACTGAGCGAGTATAGGTTATATATTTTCTGAGAGAGAGAGAAAGAGAAACATGGTTATGTATATTTTATGAGAGAGAGAGAGAAAGAGAGAGAGAGAGAGAGAGAGAGAGAAAGCTGTTCATCGACTACAGCTCAGCATTTAACACCATAGTAGTCTCCAAACTCGTCATCAAGCTCGAGACCCTGGGTCTCGACCCCGCCCTGTGCAACTGGGTACTGGACTTCCTGACGGGCCGCCCCCAGGTGGTGAGGGTAGGTAACAACATCTCCATCCCGCTGATCCTCAACACTGGGGCCCCACAAGGGTGCGTTCTGAGCCCTCTCCTGTACTCCCTGTTCACCCATGACTGCGTGGCCATGCACGCCTCCAACTCAATCATCAAGTTTGCGTATGACACTACAGTGGTAGGCTTAATTACCATCAACGACGAGACGGCCTACAGGGAGGAGGTGAGGGCCCTCGGAGTGTGGTGTCAGGAAAATAACCTCACACCCAACGTCAACAAAACAAAGGAGATGATTGTGAACTTCAGGAAACAGCAGAGGGAGCACCCCCCTATCCACATCAAGGGGACAGTAGTGGAGAGGGTAGTAAGTTTTAAGTTCCTCGGCGCACACATCACGGACAAACTGAATTGGTCCACTCACACAGACAGCGTTGTGAAGAAGGCGCAGCAGCGCCTCTTCAACCTCAGGAGGCTGAAGAAATTTGGCTTGTCACCAAAAACACTCACAAACTTCTACAGATGCACAATCGAGAGCATCCTGTCGGGCTGTATCACCGCCTGGTACGGCAACTGCTCCGCCCACAACCGCAAGGCTCTCCAGAGGGTAGTGAGGTCTGCACAGCGCATCACCGGGGGCAAACTACCTGCCGTCCAGGACACCTCCAGCACCCGATGTCGCAGGAAGGCCATAAAGATCATCAAGGACAACAACCACCCGAGCCACTGCCTGTTCACGCCGCTGTCATCCAGAAGGCGAGGTCAGTACAGGTGCATCAAAGCTGAGACCGAGAAACTGACAAACAGCTTCTATCTCAAGGCCATCAGACTGATAAACAGCCACCACTAACATTGAGTGGCTGCTGCCAACATACTGACTCAACTCCAGCCACTTTAATAATGGAAATTGATGGAAATTGATGTAAAAAGGAATCACTAGCCACTTTAAACAATGCCACTTTATGTTTATATACCCTACATTACTCATCTCATATGTATATGTATATACTGCATCTAGCCATCTTTATGTAATACATGTATCACTAGCCACTTTAAACTATGCCACTTTATGTTTATATACCCTACATTACTCATAAGCACCAACTGTCAGAGCAGCTCACAGATTACTGCACCTGTACATAGCCCACCTATAATTTAGCCCAAACAACTACCTCTTTCCCTACTGTATTTATTTTATTCATGTATTTATTTTGCTCCTTTGCACCCCATTATTTTTATTTCTACTTTGCACATTCTTCCACTGCAAATCTACCATTCCAGTCTTTTACTTGCTGTATTGTATTTACTTCGCCACCATGGCCTTTTTTTGCCTTTACCTCCCTTGTCTCACCTCATTTGCTCACATCGTATATAGACTTGTTTATACTGTATTATTGACTGAATGTTTGTTTTACTCCATGTGTAACTCTGTGTCGTTGTATTTGTCGAACTGCTTTGCTTTATCTTGGCCAGGTCGCAATTGTAAATGACAACTTGTTCTCAACTTGTCTACCTGGTTAAATAAAGGTAAAATATATATATATATTTTTTAAATCTCATACGTATATACTGTACTCGATACCATCTACTCCATCTTGCCTATGCCGTTCTGTACCATCACTCATTCATACATCTTTATGTACATATCATTTATCACTTTACACTTGTGTGTATAAGGTAGTAGTTGTGGAATTTTTTAGGCTAGATTACTCGTTGGTTATTACTGCATGGTCGGAACTAGAAGCACAAGCATTTCGCTACGAGAGAGAGAGAGAGAGAGAGAGAGAGAGAGAGAGAGTGAGAGAGAGAGAGAGAGAGAGAGAGAGAGAGAGAGAGAGAGAGAGAGAGAGAGAGAGAGAGAGAGAGAGAGAGAGAGAGAGAGAGAGAGAGAGAGAGAGAGAGAGAGAGAGAGAGAGAGAGACAGAGACAGAGAGAGAGAGAGAGAGAGAGAGAGAGAGACTGTTATGTATGTTTTGTGTGAGATAGAAAGAGAGAGACGGTAATGTACATTGCCTTGCGAAAGTATTCGGCCCCCTTGAACTTTGCGACCTTTTGCCACATTTCAGGCTTCAAACATAAAGATAAATGAAGAATCAACAACAAGTGGGACACAATCATGAAGTGGAACAACTATTGGATATTTCAAACTTTTTTAACAAATCAAAAACTGACAAATTGGGCGTGCAAAATTATTCAGCCCCCTTAAGTTAATACTTTGTAGCGTCACCTTTTGCTGCGATTACAGCTGTTAGTCGCTTGGGGTATGTCTCTATCAGTTTTGCACATCGAGAGACTGACATTTTTTCCCATTCCTCCTTGCAAAACAGCTCGAGCTCAGTGAGGTTGGATGGAGAGCATTTGTGAACAGCAGTTTTCAGTTCTTTCCACAGATTCTCGATTGGATTCAGGTCTGGACTTTGACTTGGCCATTCTAACACCTGGATATGTTTATTTTTGAACCATTCCATTGTAGATTTTGCTTTATGTTTTGGATCATTGTCTTGTTGGAAGACAAATCTCCGTCCCAGTCTCAGGTCTTTTGCAGACTCCATCAGGTTTTCTTCCAGAATGGTCCTGTATTTGGCTCCATCCATCTTCCCATCAATTTTAACCATCTTCCCTGTCCCTGCTGAAGAAAAGCAGGCCCAAACCATGATGCTGCCACCACCATGTTTGACACTGGCGATGGTGTGTTCAGCTGTGTTGCTTTTACTCAAAACATAACGTTTTGCATTGTTGCCAAAAAGTTCAATTTTGGTTTCATCTGACCAGAGCACCTTCTTCCACATGTTTGGTGTGTCTCCCAGGTGGCTTGTGGCAAACTTTAAACAACACTTTTTATGGATATCTTTAAGAAATGGCTTTCTTCTTGCCACTCTTCCATAAAGGCCAGATTTGTACAATATACAACCGATTGTTGTCCAATGGACAGAGTCTCAGCTGTAGATCTCTGTAGTTCATCCAGAGTGATCATGGGCCTCTTGGCTGCATCTCTGATCAGTCTTCTCCTTGTATGAGCTGAAAGTTTAGAGGGACGGCCAGGTCTTGGTAGATTTGCAGTGGTCTGATACTCCTTCCATTTCAATATTATCGCTCGCATAGTGCTCCTTGGGATGTTTAAAGCTTGGGAAATCTTTTTGTATCCAAATCCGGCTTTAAACTTCTTCACAACAGTATCTCGGACCTGCCTGGTGTGTTCCTTGTTCTTCATGATGCTCTCTGCGCTTTTAACGGACCTCTGAGACTATCACAGTGCAGGTGCATTTATACGGAGACTTGATTACACACAGGTGGACTGTATTTATCATCATTAGTCATTTAGGTCAACATTGGACCATTCAGAGATCCTCACTGAACTTCTGGAGAGAGTTTGCTGCACTGAAAGTAAAGGGGCTAAATAATTTTGCACGCCCAATTTTTCAGTTTATGATTTGTTAAAAAAGTTTGAAATATCCAATAAATGTCGTTCCACTTCATGATTGTGTCCCACTTGTTGTTGATTCTTCACAAAAAAATACAGTTTTATATCTTTATGTTTGAAGCCTGAAATGTGGCAAAAGGTTGCAAAGTTCAAAGGGGCCGAATACTTTCGCAAGGCACTGTACCTATTGCAGATTCAGTCTTCCCAGCCTGGTGCAGGTCTACAATTTTGTTTCTGGTGTCCTTTGACAGCTCTTTGGTCTTGGCCATAGTGGAGTTTGGAGTGTGACTGTTTGAGGTTGTGGCCAGTTGTCTTTTATACTGATAACAAGTTCAAACAGGTGCCATTAATACAGGTAACGAGTGGAGGACAGAGGAGCCTCTTAAAGAAGAAGTTACAAGTCTGTGAGAGCCAGAAATCTTGCTTGTTTGTAGTTTTATTTATTTTTTATTTTACCTTTATTTAACCAGGCAAGTCAGTTAAGAACAAATTCTTATTTTCAATGACGGCCTGGGAACAGTGGGTTAACTGCCTGTTCAGGGGCAGAATGACAGATTTGTACCTTGTCAGCTCGGGGGTTTGAACTCGCAACCTTCCGGTTACTAGTCCAACGCTCTAACCACTAGGCTACCCTGCCGCCCCAAATACTTATTTTCCACCATAATTTGCAAATAAATTCATTAAAAATCCTACAATGTGATTTTCTGGATTTTTTTTCTCATTTTGTCTGTCATAGTTGAAGTGTACCTATGATGAAAATTACAGGCCTCTCTCATCTTTTTAAGTGGGAGAACTTGCACAATTGGTGGCTGACTAAATACTTTTTTGCCCCACTGTATGTGTGGTTCCAGTCCTTCGTGAGGTCACGAAATAAAACACATTCAACATAAATGTCCCTTAAGTGTCCACAAACCCTTCCCACATTCTCACAAGTGGACATATAGTTTCATTTTCCCATTTTGGGGATTTAGGAGTTCGGCCACGTGAAATCCTTTGTTCACTCTGTGGTCTCTCTTTCTGCATGACCAGGGGGAGAGAGTCTCATCCAGGAATTTACAACCTGAGATAACAGAACCTGGGTGTAGGAGGGAGTGAGAGAGAGGGGGAGAGAGTCTCACCCAGGAATTTACAACCTGAGATAACAGAACCTGGGTGTAGGAGGGAGTGAGAGAGAGGGGGAGAGAGTCTCCACCAGGAATTTACAACCTGAGATAACAGAACCTGGGTGTAGGAGAGAGTGAGAGAGAGGGGGAGAGAGTCTCCACCAGGAATTTACAACCTGAGATAACAGAACCTGGGTGTAGGAGGGAGTGAGAGAGAGGGGGAGAGAGTCTCCACCAGGAATTTACAACCTGAGATAACAGAACCTGGGTGTAGGAGAGAGTGAGAGAGAGGGGGAGAGAGTCTCCACCAGGAATTTACAACCTGAGATAACAGAACCTGGGTGTAGGAGGGAGTGAGAGAGAGGGGGAGAGAGTCTCCACCAGGAATTTACAACCTGAGATAACAGAACCTGGGTGTAGGAGAGAGTGAGAGAGAGGGGGAGAGAGTCTCCACCAGGAATTTACAACCTGAGATAACAGAACCTGGGTGTAGGAGAGTGAGAGAGAGGGGGAGAGAGTCTCCTCCAGGAATTTACAACCTGAGATAACAGAACCTGGGTGTAGGAGAGAGTGAGAGAGAGGGGGAGAGAGTCTCCTCCAGGAATTTACAACCTGAGATAACAGAACCTGGGTGTAGGAGAGAGTGAGAGAGGGGGGGAGAGAGTCTCCTCCAGGAATTTACAACCTGAGATAACAGAACCTGGGTGTAGGAGGGAGTGAGAGAGAGGGGGAGAGAGTCTCCACCAGGAATTTACAACCTGAGATAACAGAATCTGGGTGTAGGAGAGAGTGCGAGAGGGGGAAGCCACGATCTACACCCAGAAAGGGCCACGTCATGACATTACCAAGAAACAGTATGTGGTCCTGATTTGGCCCACTACAGTCAAAGGTTAACTGTAGATCAGTGCCATAGGTTATGATCTTGTATGTACAGTGTATTTGGAAAGTATTCAGACCCCTTGACTTTTTCCATTTGTTTTTACGTTACAGCCTTATTCTAAAGTGTATTAAATGTACTTATTTTCTCATCAATAGGCAAAAGCAAAAACTGTTTTTCTGAAATCTTTGCAAATGTATATAAACAAAGCAAAAACAGAAATACCTTATTTATATAAGGTACCAAAGTTGACAGGTCATGTCAGAGCAAAAACCAAGCCAAGGGGACGAAGGAATTGTCCGTAGACCTCCGAGACAGGATTGTGTGGAGGCACAGATCTGGGGAAGGGTCCTCAAAAAAATATTCAGCATTAAAAGGTCCCCAAGAACACAAATGGTCACTCTGACAGAGCTCTAGAGTTCCTCTGTGGAGATGGGAGAACCTTCCAGAAGGACAACCATCTCTGCAGACCATTCACCAATTTGGCCACTCTTCAGTAAAAGACACATGACAGCCCGCATGGTGGTGGCAGCATCATGCTGTAAGGGTGTTTTTCAGTGGCGGGGTCTGGGAGACTAGTCAGGATCGAAGGAAAGATGAACGCAGCAAAACAATTTCATGTCAGTAGGCTTCCACTAGTTACCACAGTCACAAAGTCATAATTGACTACATTATAAGAATTCATGAAAAAAAGAGGTTAGGGATAGGCATATGGTTAGGTTAAAAAACACTTTTAAATTAGATACCTTTTTTTAAATAGGCAGGGTTTATGACTTTATGGCATAACTCAGATATGAAGTGTTTTTTCTTAAAGTTGCCAGAATGTCATGTCCTACTTATATCAGTACACTCATAACAACCTAATCACACCAACACTTCTATTCGATAATACAATTCTTTGTTAACCAAAATTTGACACTCTTTCATTGACTTCGATGAAAAATATCCTCGCTTGGCGGGGAAAAAAAGGCAACTGCTGGAGAATATAATGATACAATATGTATTTTATTATTACCATAATGTAGCAGTGGCTGATTGAGAACTGGTTATGATTGTCTGGCTGAATAATGGTTAAATGAGCAAACAAAATAAAATATATTTTGGAATGTACACCTATTTTCCAGATGTTGAATTACTGTCTGGAACACCAAGAAAATGACAGCTACTCCAATCAGGGCTCATCTCTGACTAATGTCCCAAATGAACAGAGTGACATTTTTTTCAAAGATTGTGGATCATTTAAGATAGTTCACTCAGACCTTTTACCATATATTTAACAAATCCATTCCGGTCTACTTAACTAGGTGTCTCTCTCATAGAGATCAATGCAATAGCAGCTGGTTCTGGTCTACATAGTTCAATGTGTTAAATGGGGTGATCGATTTCCATTCTGTGAAGTTATTGGACTCTTTTCAGTGGTAAGGCGAAATCAACTGACTGTAAACGAAAGTCGAGGAATGAAGTCGGGGATGTGCATCTGCGTCAGCCGAAAGTCAATTGGCATGGCAGTGTTGCCATTGTTTCTAAAAGTTTATCTTTATAATGTCCCCAACCCCCATGTCACACACGTACAAACTGAAAATGTATACAAATGCAAATGTAAACATTGTAGGCTACAATCAATTGGTGAGAGAGCCTCAAAGTTGGTTCCTCTATCAGTCAAGTCTTTGATCACGTTTGCAGGTGTCAAACATAAACACCCTAATGATTTGGTTGACAATTAACCTCCCACAATGCAGGTGATGGCTGCAGGATGACGTTGGTGAAGAGCACCTGCACAAACTTGCATTCGCCTTCAGTCAAAACTTCAAGACCTTTGATCACATGATTTCTATGAAGTTCATGCAGTCCACATGTAGGAGCAAGTCGGACAATTGTTATCCCCATAATGCAACACACTTTAAAAGGCGGTGACCAACGATGGTCACAGACTTGACAAAAGTGATCCGTTCGAATGCGCCCATTGCCTTGGAATTGATTGGTTAATTGATCTGTTAAGTTATTTATTAACAGTTCTGACATAGCATACCGCTATTCAGGTTTTGTAAAGGCCTATTTTCAAAATGTTTGTTCCTTTTCCCTACAGTACAAAAAGACACAAAACATGGCTGATGATGGCAGTTTACATTACCAAGGACTGTCAGAGAACAAATATTAAAAATATATATATTTCCTGGTTAGAATAATATTAACTTTTCTTTCCTGGAAAAACTTGCCCACACATCCTGAGTGATTAACAACGTTTGTGAGACAATGTCAATGTTGTGTAGGAAAACTCACAACCTTTTCTTTTTACAATCCGAGGTGAAGTTTACTGCTACATCATCATCTTCTTGTATGACTGAGCACTATGCTCTGACCACTACGTTTCCCCATGGGACAATTTATGTGGAGAAAGATATTGCATGTTTAAATAACGTCTAAATTGCTACAAACAAGAAAACAGACAGATTGTGGGTTCTGTCATTCAACCATTTTATTTGATAGCGTTTTACTTTTATCCAGAAAGCTCAGGAATCGAAGGTGTAGAAACAGAAGATGTTCTCGTTTTAACTTGCTTATTGACCAAATACCAAAAGTACATATTGAATCATGAAAGTTGTGAAAGTGTGCTCTAGCTATTTATGAGTTGGTGTTCTGTAAAACAGCAATTTCTTGAAATACTGTATGCAGTTTTTTTCTTGACTGATTATTTGATATATTACTTTCCTTCACCAGTCTCAGATATTTTACTGACTTCAACACCGTCTCTCAACATTCTAGAACCTGTCTGTACGACTTACACTGACCAACAGCCCCATCATGCATCACCTGTTTCTCTCCCTCTTCACATTCTACCCTCATATTTACAATTTGATTAGGGGGACTATTGTCTCTGTATTTGGTGTAAAGATAACATTATTATTGTGTGTCTGTTAATCTCCAGCTGATGTCCAGTAGATGACAGTTCACAGCCTTCATCACTACCATTCACTGCCTGGGCACACTCATTCAAAGAGAGAGAGTTTTAAATTACCTTTATTGGGTCTGGGAACCCACAACACGATAAACACCCATGCAAAAGCATGGTTACACATCAATTAAAAACACAACACCAAATCTTCCTCCACAGTAACTAAACACAAACGTCTCTAAATACCCCATATACTCATAGATCAATATTGATCAAACAGATCAATATTGTTAACCAGTTTGTAATTGGAAAACTCAACCCTCTGTCTCACTTTCAACATCCCCTCCAGCATGCCCACCACCTCCACAGACCCCTGTCCCCGAAAACTGTTCTTTCGTGTCTTCCATATTGCTAATTTAGCTGCCCCTGACACAAAATTAAGAAAAATAACTACACCACTTTGACTAAACCTGTACTGTAGCCCAAATACGTCTCCCAGAGCTGAGAACCAGCTAGTGATCAGGTCAATCATCCCGACCAACCTGGGACACTGTAAGAACAGATGTGGTAGAGTTTCAGACTCAGCACAGAATGGACACCCTTCCCCAACAGTATAATCCAGGTGTACAAGATGCATATTGGTGGCTATCGCTCCATGTATTATCCTCCATTGAAGGTCAGCTGTCCTCTAATCAATAGGCAGTTTATATAAAGACTGCCAACAGCCTTTTGGGGAGGCAGCTGGACCAAACACACCCACCCACCTCATTGATTTTACCACTTCCAGGGAAGACACATGGGACACTTTTACACAGATTTTGTACATGGCTTTCTTCCCCACTGCCTTAAACTCCCCCAGCTCCGGGGTATCGAAGGAAAGCAGCATCCTTAAACTCCCCCAGCTCCGGGGTATCGAAGGAAAGCAGCATCCTTAAACTCCCCCAGCTCCGGGGTATCGAAGGAAAGCAGCATCCCCACGTCCTCCTCGAATACCCCGACCGCAGCACAAACATTCAGCGCAGGGAACACATAATCCAGACCCTCCGTCCACCGATCAGAATGGGAAGTGTCAGTCACATATTGTCGATGAAGTACTGGCAAGGAATCACAGACCTCAGAGACGACCTTCCTCAGTAGGCGAGATGATCGGATCCCCGCTCTTTCTCCCAGCTCCTCCAACGATCTGCTCAGATGACCCAGCTTGGTACACCCCACACCTAACAGGCATGAACGTAGGCTGGCTGAACCCATAGCACAGGACTGGACAGCAGTGTTCTAAAAGAGAGGCTCTTCAATAAGCCACATCCCTGGTGGCGTGCAGGCCTTACGGGACTTGACAAAAACTATCCAAGCCTGCATACAGACTCATAAAATGGAGTCAAGCCAGACAAATCAACCCCCCTCTAGCTTTAAGAGTAAAATGTGCTTTAAGAGGAAAAGAAGCCCAAACAGCTGCTCTCCTTATCAATGTATAGGCTGTGTTGACCCAGCTAGAACAGTCACAGTACAACAGTCTCTGGTCTACTTGAAGCCGGGAAAGCCATGATCCTGGAAGAAATGTCCACCAGGCGTTGCCCACCCTCGTGCAGTGGCAGGTACAGGGCTGCATCTTTAATCCAATGTTGTCCAGATCAAAAGAAATTGACAAGGGTCCTCTGATGCTCTTGTGGCTGTAAAATCATTAGTCTGTGCCTCAGGTTAGAGGCAGCTAGATTATTGGCTACCAGCACCCTTCCCCTATAAGACAGCTGGGGTAGCACTCATTGCCACCTAGACAATCTGGCAAACACCTTCTTCACTAGACCCTCCCAGTTATTTTTTTAAAGACATCGGAGCCTAGAATAACCTGCAAAGTCTTCATCCCATCTCTGCCCCACTGAAGCCCCATAGTAACCGTGGAGCGGACCCAATCTGAAGCCCCCCTAGTAACCGTGGAGCGAACCCTATCTGAAGCCCCCCTAGTAACCGTGGAGCGGACCCTATCTGAAGCCCTCCTAGTAACCGTGGAGCGGGACCCCATCTGAAGCCCCCCTAGTAACCGTGGAGCGGACCCTATCTGAAGCCCCCCTAGTAACCGTGGAGCGGACCCTATCTGAAGCCCCCCTAGTAACCGTGGAGCGGGACCCCGTCTGAAGCCCCCCTAGTAACCGTGGAGCGGACCCTATCTGAAGCCCTGCCAGTAACCGTGGAGCGGACCCTATCTGAAGCCCCCTTAGTAACCGTGGAGCGGGACCCCGTCTGAAGCCCCCCTAGTAACCGTGGAGCGGACCCTATCTGAAGCCCTCCTAGTAACCGTGGAGCGGACCCTATCTGAAGCCCTGCCAGTAACCGTGGAGCGGACCCTATCTGAAGCCCCCTTAGTAACCGTGGAGCGGTACCCGTCTGAAGCCCCCCTGGTAACCGTGGAGCGGACCCTATCTGAAGCCCCCTTTTTAACCGTGGAGCGGACCCTATCTGAAGCCCCCCTAGTAACCGTGGAGCGGACCCTATCTGAAGCCCCCCCAGTAACCGTGGAGCGGACCCTATCTGAAGCCCCCCTAGTAACCGTGGAGAGGACCCTATCTGAAGCCCCCCTAGTAACCGTGGAGCGGACCCTATCTGAAGTCCCCCTAGTAACCGTGGAGCGGTCCCCGTCTGAAGCCCCCCTAGTAACCGTGGAGCGGACCCTATCTGAAGCCCCCCTAGTAACCGTGGAGCGGACCCTATCTGAAGCCCCCCTAGTAACCGTGGAGCGGACCCTATCTGAAGCCCCCCTAGTAACCGTGGAGCGGACCCTATCTGAAGCTGCCCTGCCCACAGTGATTCACTCTTTCCCCAACTAACTCTAGCTGAGGAGGCCCCCTCATACACCTTTAAAGCGTTTGAGAGAACCTCAACTTCCTCAGCTCCTGTAATTAAAACTGGCATGTCATCTGCATACTCAGACAGTGCTATCGTGGGACCCTTCATTACCCCTGGCACAGAGAAACCAGTAAGCTTCGCTCTTAAAAAACAATGCATTGGTTCAATTGCCAGACAATATAAATGCCCTGAAATTGGCATCCAGCCTGATACCCCCTTGGACGGGGATGGGGCAGCTCAAACCACCCCCTACCTTCACCATACATGAGGCCCCAACATACGGTAAACTCATCCAAGACAAAAAACATCCCCAAACCCAAAGGCTTTCATTGTTTTGAACAAGTACTGGTGGTCCACACGATCAAAGGCTTTCTCCTGGTCCAAAGAAAGTAAACCCACATTCACATCAGACAGTTTACAAATGTCTAAAACATCTCTTATTAGAAACAAGTTATCAACTATAGAGAGGTGAGGTCCACAGTAAGACTGGTCCCCCCAGATATTCTTTCAACCTGTTTTAGAGACATTTAGATATAATGTTATTTTCTGCATACAGCAATGCAACAGGTCGCCAATTTTTTAGAACAGCCAGATCCCCCCAACAATGAAAGCACAGCACGTTGACAGGATACAGGAAGAGAAACCTCATGAAAAGATTCACACATCACCCCCAAAACTGCCTATAGAACTCAGATGGTAAACCACCGATGCCAGGGGCTCGGCCTGATCAGAGCTGCATAACTGTTGTGGACAGCTCCTGCAGAGTAATGTCAGAGTCCAAAGCAACACTCTGCTCAGGGTCCAATTGAGGAAGACCTTGTAACAACTGTTCAGTACACAGAGAATCCCAATCCTCCACCTTATAGAGGGCCGAGTAGAAATCCACGGCATGTTGGCGCATTTCACTGTCATCCCTGGTCACCTTCCCATCAAGGCAGACCATCTGTTTGCAATGTCGACTTCCCCAGGTTAAAAAAGCACTAGGAGCATCCATATCCTTGAGGGTAGCAAAGTGAGACCTAATCAAGGCACTCTTCATGTAGAAACAACCTCAGTTCATGTCTCTTGGTAATTAGTACTATGACTGAGTATATGCTGCCCCTCTCACCATGTACCCCAGTCAACCTCTTTAGCCTCATCACTATGTGTCTCCTGTGGGAAAACTACATTAAGCCTTTTCTGTTTTATTACTTCTAATACCCAAGCCCTCTTATTCCTGTCCCTTCCCCCATTAATATTGAGAGAACCTACCCTTAGTACCTCCATATAGAAAAGAGAAAAGAAAAGCAGAAGAAACCACAGAGAAACCAGACAAAGAGAAAGAAAACACCTTATGAGGCATGATCATCATCATTGTTTTATTTTTCTCTGAACCTTCCCACGTTTCCCACAACCTTTTGTTGCCGTGACAGCAGTAACATATTTCCTCAAGCGGAAATGCTTCTTCACACTCAGCTGGTCTAACCCCACCGTCTTCTGTAACATCACAGCTGACCTCACAAACTTACCAACATCAAAAACATCTGCCAATTTGACAGATTTCCCAAAAGTCTGAATCAGGAACCCATTTACCTCCTCTAGACTGTAAATTGAGTTGTCACCAGCTGCTATCATATCAAGAGAGATATCCATATCCTTCTCCTGATCCTCCTCAACTGAGGACACAGACCCCTGACTCCCCTCTGCCACATCCCTCTCAACACTCCCCACTTGCACCCCATCACTAGTACCAGGCTTCTCCTCCGCTGCCTGGGAGACTAGCTCCACATGAACCCCCTCCTCTTCCCCATCTCTCGTACTGGGCATCTCCTCCACTGACTGGGAGACTAGCTCCACATGAACCCCCTCCTCTTCCCCATCTCTCGTACTGGGCATCTCCACCACTGCTTGGGAGACTAGCTCCACATGAACCCCCTCCTCTTCCACATCTCTCGTACTGGGCATCTCCTCCACTGACTGGGAGACTAGCTCCACATGAACCCCCTCCTCTTCCCCATCTCTCGTACTGGGCATCTCCTCCACTACTTGGGAGACTAGCTCCACATGAACCCCCTCCTCTTCCCCATCTCTCGTACTGGGCATCTCCTCCACTGACTGGGAGACTAGCTCCACATGAACCCCCTCCTCTTCCCCATCTCTCGTACTGGGCATCTCCTCCACTGCTTGGGAGACTAGCTCCACATGAACCCCCTCCTCTTCCCCATCTCTCGTACTGGGCATCTCCTCCACTGACTGGGAGACTAGCTCCACATGAACCCCCTCCTCTTCCCCATCTCTCGTACTGGGCATCTCCTCCACTACCTGGGAGACTAGCTCCACATGAACCCCCTCCTCTTCCCCATCTCTCGTACTGGGCATCTCCTCCACTACCTGGGAGACTAGCTCCACATGAACCCCCTCCTCTTCCCCATCTCTCGTACTGGGCATCTCCTCCACTACCTGGGAGACTAGCTCCACATGAACCCCCTCCTCTTCCCCATCTCTCGTACTGGGCATCTCCTCCACTGACTGGGAGACTAGCTCCACATGAACCCCCTCCTTTTCCCCATCTCTCGTACTGGGCATCTCCTCCACTGCCTGGGAGACTAGCTCCACATGAACCCCCTCCTCTTCCCCATCTCTCGTACTGGGCATCTCCTCCACTGCCTGGGAGACTAGCTCCATATGAACCCCCTCCTCTTCCCCATCTCTCGTACTGGGCATCTCCTCCACTGACTGGGAGACTAGCTCCACATGAACCCCCTCCTCTACCCCATCTCTCGTACTGGGCATCTCCTCCACTACCTGGGAGACTAGCTCCACATGAACCCCCTCCTCTTCCCCATCTCTCGTACTGGGCATCTCCTCCACTACTTGGGAGACTAGCTCCACATGAACCCCCTCCTCTTCCCCATCTCTCGTACTGGGCATCTCCTCCACTGCCTGGGAGACTAGCTCCACATGAACCCCCTCCTCTTCCCCATCTCTCGTACTGGGCATCTCCTCCACTGCCTGGGAGACTAGCTCCACATGAACCCCCTCCTCTTCCCCATCTCTCGTACTGGGCATCTCCTCCACTGCCTGGGAGACTAGCTCCACATGAACCCCCTCCTCTACCCCATCTCTCGTACTGGGCATCTCCTCCACTACCTGGGAGACTAGCTCCACATGAACCCCCTCCTCTTACCCATCTCTCGTACTGGGCATCTCCTCCACTACTTGGGAGACTAGCTCCACATGAACCCCCTCCTCTTCCCCATCTCTCGTACTGGGCATCTCCTCCACTACTTGGGAGACTAGCTCCACATGAACCCCCTCCTCTTCCCCATCTCTCGTACTGGGCATCTCCTCCACTGCCTGGGAGACTAGCTCCATATGAACCCCCTCCTCTACCCCATCTCTCGTACTGGGCATCTCCTCCACTGACTGGGAGACTAGCTCCACATGAACCCCCTCCTCTTCCCCATCTCTCGTACTGGGCATCTCCTCCACTGACTGGGAGACTAGCTCCACATGAACCCCCTCCTCTTCCCCATCTCTCGTACTGGGAATCTCCTCCACTGCTTGGGAGACTAGCTCCACATGAACCCCCTCCTCTTCCCCATCTCTCGTACTGGGCATCTCCTCCACTGCCTGGGAGACTAGCTCCACATGAACCCCCTCCTCTTCCCCATCTCTCGTACTGGGCATCTCCTCCACTGCCTGGGAGACTAGCTCCACATGAACCCCCTCCTTTACCCCATCTCTCGTACTGGGCATCTCCTCCACTACCTGGGAGACTAGCTCCACATGAACCCCCTCCTCTTCCCCATCTCTCGTACTGGGCATCTCCTCCACTACTTGGGAGACTAGCTCCACATGAACCCCCTCCTCTACCCCATCTCTCGTACTGGGCATCTCCTCCACTACCTGGGAGACTAGCTCTACATGAACCCCCTCCTCTTCCCCATCTCTCGTACTGGGCATCTCCTCCACTACTTGGGCGACTAGCTCCACATGAACCCCCTCCTCTTCCCCATCTCTCGTACTGGGCATCTCCTCCACTGCCTGGGAGACTAGCTCCATATGAACCCCCTCCTCTACCCCATCTCTCGTACTGGGCATCTCCTCCACTACTTGGGAGACTAGCTCCACATGAACCCCCTCCTCTACCCCATCTCTCATACTGGGCATCTACTCACCAGTTTGGGGAAATGGCTCTGTCTTACCTCCTGCAACAATATGTTTCTGCTGCACATCAGACGCTATGTTCCCCTCTGGTACATGCTGCAACTCAGTACCCTCAACACAAGCACTTGTTCCTCAGCAACAGGTGCTTGTGGCTGTTCTACCACTGTTGGCCCACCTCTCCCTACATCAGTGGGCCCAGGCGTTACGAGGACCACCTCTCCCTACATCAGTGGACCCAGGCGTTACGAGGACCACCTCTCCCTACATCAGTGGGCTCAGGCGTTACGAGGACCACCTCTCCCTACATCAGTGGGCCCAGGCGTTACGAGGACCACCTCTCCCTACATCATTGAGCCCAGGCATTACGAGGACCACCTCTCCCTACATCATTGAGCTCAGGCGTTACGAGGACCACCTCTCCCTACATCATTGAGCCCAGGCATTACGAGGACCACCTCTCCCTACATCATTGGGCTCAGGCATTACGAGGACCACCTCTCCCTACATCATTGAGCCCAGGCATTACGAGGACCACCTCTCCCTACATCAGTGGGCTCAGGCGTTACGAGGACCACCTCTCCCTACATCATTGAGCCCAGGCGTTACGAGGACCACCTCTCCCTACATCATTGAGCCCAGGCATTATGAGGACCACCTCTCCCTACATCAGTGGGCCCAGGCGTTACGAGGACCACCTCTCCCTACATCAGTGGGCCCAGGCGTTACGAGGACCACCTCTCCCTACATCATTGGGCTCAGGCGTTACGAGGACCACCTCACCCTACATCATTGAGCCCAGGCGTTACGAGGACCACCTCTCCCTACATCATTGAGCCCAGGCATTATGAGGACCACCTCTCCCTACATCAGTGGGCCCAGGCGTTACGAGGACCACCTCTCCCTACATCAGTGGGCCCAGGCGTTACGAGGACCACCTCTCCCTACATCAGTGGGCCCAGGCGTTACGAGGACCACCTCTCCCTACATCAGTGGGCCCAGGCGTTACGAGGACCACCTCTCCCTACATCAGTGGGCCCAGGTGTTACGAGGACCACCTCTCCCTACATCAGTGGGCCCAGGCGTTACGAGGACCACCTCTCCCTACATCATTGAGCCCAGGCATTACGAGGACCACCTCTCCCTACATCAGTGGGCCCAGGCGTTACGAGGACCACCTCTCCCTACATCAGTGGGCCCAGGCGTTACGATGACCACCTGCGCCCCTCCCTCGGCCTTCTCCCTTTTCGGGCAAGCATGTCGCTTACGGCCAACATCACCACACTCAAAACACCGTTGACTAACCATACTAGCATAAGCCATATACAGTCTGTTGTCATACTTGACTTTAAACGATGACTCTAAAGTCTGCTCCGGTGAGTCCAAAAACATAAACACCTGTCGCCGAAATGACATAACCTGTTTCAGAGTGTTTGCAACACAGTGGAACAATAATGAATTCATTAATTGAACTTGAAAACTTCCCAAACCGCAATAACGTGCGTGCGCTCCAATAGCTCATTGGGAGTAAACGGCGGTACATTTGAATTCGTTACTTGAATAAACAAATCTTTAAGTACACCTTGTTCAACCATCAGATCAACAAGACGCTCTTCTTTAAGAAGTACTCCATGCTCAACCATCAGATCAACCAGACACTCTTCTTTAAGAAGTACACCATGCTCAACCATCAGATCAACAAGACACTCTTCTTTACCTTGTTCAACCATACGATCAACCAGACACTCTTCTTTAAGAAGTACACCATGCTCAACTATCAGATCAACAAGACGCTCTTCTTTAAGAAGTACGCCATGCTCAACCATCAGATCAACCAGACACTCTTCTTTAAGAAGTACACCATGCTCAACCATCAGATCAACCAGACACTCTTCTTTAAGAAGTACACCATGCTCAACCATCAGATCAACAAGACACTCTTCTTTAAGAAGTACACCTTGTTCAACCATACGATCAACCAGACACTCTTCTTTAAGAAGTACACCATGCTCAACTATCAGATCAACAAGACGCTCTTCTTTAAGAAGTACACCATGCTCAACTATCAGATCAACAAGACGCTCTTCTTTAAGAAAAAACACCACCTCTTTATTCATCCGTGACGCATAAGCAACATTCTCATATCCTACCTTCTCTCCTACGGCGACCAGAAACTCCTCCACAGTGACAGTAGCTTCAGTAACACACCTAAAGCCATGCCGAAGTGCGGTCGACATCCCCGCCAAAGCCAGGGCAATTTTCGACAAGAAAAACAATATATTTAATTCTACCACAACAAATAAAATAAAAAAATAATTACCTTAATCATGCATAGAAAAAGGAAAACCACCAAGAAAAGTAAAACAAGAAGGAAAAAACAGGCGATCTACCTCCAGACAACACTCGCTCATACAATTCCCAGCATGCACCAAACACTCCCAGCATGCAGAGAGACATTGTTACATCATGCCAATTAAGCAAATGTAATTTGATTGATAGAGAAGGAGAGATAATTATAATAATTTTAGCTCAAATCAAGTACAGTATGGGGTTATTGTTCAGGGTCAGGTGTGAGAGGTGAAAGGTCACTGACCTGTAGTAACCCTCAGAGGTCAGTGTCAGCTGCAGTCCCGAGTGGTATAGGCTCTCTCTGCTGGCGACTTGAGGAAGTAGCTGAACTTCTTAAACATGAGCTGTAGGGGGCACTTTATGCAACACAATCAGATCAGTGATCACTACCCATGGGGGCACTGCATAGGCTGTCACACCTAGACCTGTCAACACACACACACACACACACACACACACACAAAACATCTTCTTGTACAAGTGCTCAGGGCATCTTTGCTCCATTTCCAACCCCTTAATGTTGGTGGCTAAGCCATTAGACACTCACACTGGTACATGCTTAGATCCAGTCTCCATGCAACGGGGTGCAGACACACACACATACGCAAACCAGGCCCGAAATCAGCGTTACCAACCCTTCTCGTGTGGTTGTAGAGAAGGTAGACCAATCTGTCTCTGTGCTTAGAAAGCAAATATCCTCTGAGAGACTTCAGAAAACCCCTCTTCAATCAGTCTGTCTTTCTGCCACAGTAATGGATGTGTTAGAGAACTCTGTGTGTGTGTGTGTGTGTGTGTGTGTGTGTGTGTGTGTGTGTGTGTGTGTGTGTGTGTGTGTGTGTGTGTGTGTGTGTGTGTGTGTGTGTGTGTGTGTGTGTGTGTGTGTGTGTGTGCATTTGTGTGGTAGTGGCACCGAGGCCCACCAGGAGAGGAGGGTATTTTCTGTTGTTTGTGAAAACAGGAAGTTATAACTAGTCTGCACATGGTTTAAATGAGATGTCCTCAGCTGCTTCTACAGAACAGAAGAGAGAAGTGTATAATATAAGGCTGGTTTCTTGAACAGTGTATGGTTGGAGAACATTGGCACCTAACTATGATAGGATTCCACCTAGTGGAGGATTTACACACACACACACACACACACACACACACACACACACACACACACACACACACACACACACACACACACACACACACACACACACTGCATTCCCTGTAGGGATGAGGTTTTCTGGTTTGATGCTGGTGACACAGGGCAACAGATGCTCACCTGGAAACTACCAGAAACATCTCAGAGAGAAACGCTGAAACTGGAATATTTTCAGCTGCTGTTTAGACAGGCTTGAATTACACCTGAGGTGAAACAGAACCTGCATGGGAGTGTGAGATTCATTTCTTACAGTTTCTCTCATGTCGGGGCCTGGGTTTTACCTGATGATATGACACTAGGTTTTCACAGTCAAGTCACAATGGTCAGGTGAAACTTGATGCCCAGCTAATTTAAGGAGCCTCCTTAAAAAATAGAACTTCCTCTATGGTCCTACTTGGCACAGAATGAGAATACTGTTACTATTCAGATAGACATTTTGTGAGAGTTGCTCTGTGACATAACTCTCCTCTGATGAAAGAGGGACTTCATCTGTAGCCTATCAATCGTTCATTAACAATTTGGAGGCATGACACACACACACACACACACACACACACACACACACACACACACACACACACACACACACACACAAACAAACAAACCAGGCTCAAAATCAGCTTTGCCAGCCGTTCTCATGTGGTTATAGAGAAAATAGTCCAATCCTAAATGCTACGCTATCTAAACTTGGCCTATGCTTTGTTGGTCCTATACTGCCAGCTGGCAGTCATCTTGTGTGATAATGAAAGACTGTCAGTCTGTCTGTCAGCATTGGGACAGTGACAGAAACTGAAGCCTGGCCGCATGTGTAATTAGCGTTGTTTTCACAGCCATTATGGCTCTGAGAGAAGATGAATAACTATTCATTGTAATTACCAGATAGTAGACAGTAAACCATGAAGTAACAGTACGACTGCTGTCACAATGGGGCTTGATGAAAAAACACACTGAATTTTTATCAAAACAGTTCTGTCATTTATTGCAATTTGATTTGAATCAATATGTACATTTTATTTACAGATATGAACAAGTTAAAAGTTTCCACTTTCAACTCCTGAAAGCTATATTTGATTAGTTAGCTATTGAATACCTGGTTTCAGACCTGGACTTGTGGAGCCAGATTAACAAACTCTCAGTTCTTAATGAAGGTCAATAATAAATCATGAGTAGGTGTTTAATTATCTCGGTGGGTGAATCCTAGGTCTCCTGCTGGGCACAAGATTGTTACCCCTCTGAGCTAAAGCTAACACCAGTCTTTTTAAACACGGTTACTCACAAGAGTGTGGATCACCAAACCACTTCCATGGTTTTTATAGTAAGACAATAAGGTCTTTGGTTCCAGAGATTTCTTAATTAGTCCTACACCTGACAGCATAAAAAACATTTACAAAACAAACATTTACATGTATATTATACACTGAGTCCACAAAACATTAAGAACACCTGCTCCTTCCATGAAATAGACTGATCAGGTGAGTCTGGGTGGAAGATGTGATCCCTTATTGATGTCACTTTAGTGTAGATAGTGTAGATGCCCACAATGCCCACTGGCTGCAAAAGACATGGATTCGTTTAGGGGGCATTACGGCCACACAAAGGGCATGGATTCATTTAGGGGGCATTACGGCCACACAAAGGGGATGTAGCCGGGAAATTTGAGGCATTATCAAGTGCTTGTCAAATTGTGAACGAGAGACTGATGAAGTGTGTACATCCTGCACAGAAAAACAAAGCAGAGCTCATGCCTTTAATGCAACTTTTTTTCAAATGGTCATTAGAGTTGCATCATGCAGCCTTAAAATGTATTAGAAATCAATACACATAGCCCAACATTTGTATCACAACTAAAGTTACACAAATAACTCTAAATGAAGCATATAAGAGTACTGTACCTGATTCTTTGTTAACCTCTCAACACAGAATAGCACCATGTCATTATTATTCAGCTTTATTCCATTAGCCCATTGTTCAATTATATTCTTCATATTATAAAATATAAAATGATGCCACGGAATTCTAAACAAATCTTGTCTTCTAAATGAAATAGTGCAGCCCACAGCCATATGGCATAGCCACATCAGGACCTAACATAAAGACAACTCAGTATGCTATTCCGTTCTTCTGAAATAGTCTACATTTTCTTCATATCATGTTTCTTTAGACCTGTCTAAAATAAATAATGGATTTACTGTGATGGTTTAGGCTATATTACATGGATTTATTCCATTTTTAAAGGTCTGCATCAGTGACTTGTAGGAAGTGGAAGCCAGGAGACGCTGAATGTGTTTATGTTAATTAACAGTCAATTACTGTGAGACAGGCAGTTATTTGCTTGACAATCACCAGCTGACAAAATTTCATGACCGCCAAAGCTCTACATGAGACTATTGAGAAACAACCACAAGGGCAGATGAGGATCACAGTCCTCCAGGTTCCAAGTCTATGGCCCAGTTCTAATACTTAACACCTACCCAGGAAGACCGTGGACGATTGTTTGGAGTAGGTCGTAGCAGTAGGTTTTGGACAGGCTTCGCTCCTCTCGTGGTTTAATGGTACACTATCCACCATTTTCACGTTTCAATTCTCCCTCGGCCACTGATCAGTCACTTCCTGAACCGGCAGGTTGTCCTCCTGCCGTAGGGGGTTATGGGTAATGGAGTTTACTGAGGATGCCACTGACGAATGGCTGACGCTTTTGGAGGAGATGGAACTATGGAACATCGGAGCTCTCTCATTGGCCTGTTCCTGGACGGGGCTTCCGAACGCATCGTCTGGCCCCTCCCCCTCGTTGCCTAGAGACGTCTGGCTGACGTAGACGACGATGACGTCAGCGTTGAAGTTCATCACCTGACCACTAGAGATGAAGGTGGTGTTGTTGTTCCCCGTCACCTGACCTGAGAGAGAGAGAGAGAGAGAACGAGAGAGAGAACAAGAGAGAGAGAGCGAGAGAACAAGAGAGACAGCGAGAGAGAACGAGAGAGAGAGAGAGAGAGAGAGACAGAGGTAAGGGGTCAGTTTAGCCAGCATGTTAGGGGCAACCCCAGATGACTAATAGCCAGTGGGCGTGATGATGATGGTGCACAGTCACCACAGAAAGACCGTGGTTGGCTGCGGTACCTTTGACCATAGTCCTGGTCAAGGACATCCTAACCATATCCTTGAACATCAGGGTTTCAGTGTGACAAGCAGTTTTCATTCCATGTGAAAATGTACAAATTTATTCAAACCACCACTTAGACAGAGAAGTACAGTTTGTCAGAACATGATCACAGACGACATGTCCTGTTCACTACAGAAACAGATACTGTCATTAAATCTGACATTAGACAGTGGCAAAGAAACATTTGTAGTGAAATTTGATCTGATCTTCATCTTAGGCACAACAATAGACATTGTGTGCTTAAACTAATTACACACAAATGATTGTATTTTTCTTGTCTATATAGAATACATCATTTAAATATTCACTGTGTAGGTTGGAAAAAGTATGTGAACCCCTAGGGTAATGACTTCTCCTAAAGCTATCAATGAGACGAGATTGGAGATGTTGGTTAGAGCAGCCTTGCCCCATAAAAAACACTCACAAAATGTAAGTTTGCTATTCACAAGAAGCATGGCCTGATGTGAATCTTCTCTCTTTTACAAAAGAGATCTCAGAAGACCTCAGATTAAGAATTGTTGACTTGCATAAAGCTGGAAAGAGTTACAAAAGTATCTCTAAATGCCTTGATGTTCATCAGTTCACGGTAAGACAAATTGTCTATAAATGGAGAAACCCACTGCTGTCCAAAAAAAACATTGCTGCACATCTGAAGTTTGCAAAAGTGGCTTCAACAGAAGAAAATACACCTTCTGGAGTGGCCCAGTCAGAGTCCTGACCTCAACCCAATTGAGATGCTGTGGCATGACCTCAAGAGAGCAGTTCACACCAGACATCCCAAGAATAGTGCTATTTTGTAAAGATGAATGGTCCAAAATTCCTCCTGACCGTTGTGCAGGTTTGATCCGCAACTACAGAAAACCTTTGGTTGAGGTTATTGCTGCCAAAGTAGGGTCAACCAGTTATTAAATCCAAGGGATCACATACTTTTCCCACCCTGCACTGTGAATGTTTACACAGTGTTTTCAATAAAGACATGAAAATGTATAATTGTTTGTGTGTTATTAGTTTAAGCAGACTGTATTGTTGTGACCTAGGTGAAGATCAGATTTCATTTTATGACCAATTTATGCAGAAATCCAGGTAATTCCAATGGGTTCACATACTTTTTCTTGCCACTGTAACTTCCAGCTACTGTAGCATCAAGCCTTGCCGCCAGACACCACACTGAGCCATCGGAACATTCAAATGAAGAGGAACAAACTTCCATCTGTTCCCTTATTTCCATATTCATAGATCACACTACTGATGGCATTTATAAACACAACCGGAAACTTACAGACATCCATGTCTGATGTCGTCTGCTGCCCATTTCAACACACCTCCTCCTCCTTTCTATCCCTCCCTCTCGCTCTCTCGCTCCCTCTCCCTCTCTCCCTCTCCCTCTCTCCCTCTCCCTCTCCCTCTCCCTTTCCCTCCCTCTCCCTCTCCCTCTCCCTCTTTCTCTCTCTGCATTTTTCTTTCCTTCTCTAGTTCCTTTAAAAAAAATCTGTTTAGAGGTGCAACGAGACCCCAGACTTTCACTGAGTCACTCTTCACACATTTTTATACACACAGACACACATGCACACATTTATCATAACCTGTGTGTCAGTGTCTGGAATCACATCTGAAATAATTGACTGGAACTGTAACACCAGTCTGGCCAGGAATACCTGCTGTCTCTGTGTACAGTAGACTGTTTAGAGTTGAACTACCCTAGGGAGGCAGATAACATAAACCGTACACATGGCATAGTAAGAATAGAAAAAAACTTTCTGACCACACGATTGTGAAACATTTCAGTCTAAAGTGGCTTCCTCTCTTCATGTCCTTTCCTTCTTCCTTCCTCATGTGATCATGTGGAAGAGGTGTCCTTGCTTCGCTCTCTGTACTATTCTCACCCATCCTACAGCTCTTTGTGAAGGAGAGGAGAGACACAGAGAGGAAATCTCAATAGACTGTTGAGATGCAGCCCCTGTCTCTCCCTGTCTCTCTGAGGTGTGATCCCATGTTTAACCTCTGAGCGGGAAGTCCAGTTGATTACATGTTATTACTGCATTATGGGAAACTGTGTTTATTTGCTTACTACTGCCTTGGGGCATAATTCAAGTACACAGTGATTGATGAGAGTTTGAAAGTGTGTGAGTCTGGGTATTACTCAAGGGCTGGGTATTCAGAGCACATCTTGTTTCAATTACACCTGTGGTCACTTTGAATAACCCTGTGGAACTCTGGGTAAACAGGAGTGTTGTGTGTGAGCTTACACTCCGAGAGTTAAACACCCACCCATGCACACAACCACACACAACCACACACAACCACACACACACACACACGCACGCACAAACACACACACGCACGCACTCACGAACACACACACATACACACACACACACACACACATACACACACACACACACACACACACACACACACACACTGAATGTTACAGCGTGTAATCACTGGCTCATCACACACATTCCTACTGTGTGTGGTCCTTAAGACAACAGGAGGTCATTAGGTGGAAACCAATACATACATTTTGGAGGAACAACATTGAGATTTCAGAATAGCCTTTTCACAATCCTATACAATAACCCAGGTCCAATAAGCCAGGAGAAACACCAGTGGATATATGTATCTTTCCTCTTTAACAATGGTTGGAATGTATAATGACACGTGTATTTAGCCTTTTCTTATGAGTGTGGAACTGCTAGAACTCTGCGCTGTATCTACCTGAGGTGAGTGCTGGTTCCGTGAGTTGACTCTGGAGGCTCTCAGGGGCACAATCCAGCTCCGAGCCCCCAGACGAGAGCTTGTTTCCCCCAATGTCCCTCCAAGAAAGTCCCTGGTTTTGCTCACTGCTGGAGGCTTCAGAGGTCAGCTCGGATTGCCGGTCACCCACAGTTACAGAGGTCACCGAGGGGTAAGGAGATATAGTGGAGGTCAAAGGGGGCGTGGCTTTTGTGGTGAGGGTGGAGCTTATGCTGCAGTTCAGTCTGTATAGCTCCTCCCCTTTCCCCTGTGAGCTGTCAATAAGCTGACCTTTGACCTCTGACCTGACTTGCGTCAGCGGCGGGTAGAGGTCACATGAATGGTCAGTGGGGGAGAGAGAGGAGGAGATGGGAGAGAGGGAGAATGGGGAGGAGGTATGGCTGCTCCTCTCAGAGCTCTTCACTTGCAGACCCTCTACCACCTTGGCCCTCTCCCTCCCTCCATCTTTCCTTTCATCCTTCTCTCCCCCCTTGCTCTCCCCCTCTCCTCCACAGGAGCAGGTCCCGAGGGTTCCAGGGTTGACAGCCTGGCTACAGTCTTCATTATCCCCTACCTCTAATGGTTCCCTGACAGACAACACACACACACAGGAGCCAGCCCACAGTGGAGACACACACACATCCTCTGGTACAACCTCCTCACACACACCATCCTCAGAAACCTCCTCTGCCTCCCCTGACCCTTCACTCCCCACCCCCTCATCCTCCTCCTCCCTCCTCTCCTCCTCCTTCCTCTCCTCCTCCATCTCTTTGGAGGGTGGCAGTTTGACCCGGTCACCAGGTGTAGCTGTAGGACAGGTGTGTGGGGTTTCTGAGGGGCTGTGAGCCAGGCCAATAAGACAGGTTGTCTCACGCAGAGTGCCGCTCTGACCCTCTAGTCCCCCTCCCACGATGCCACTGTGGTAGAGAGGGGCCAGAGTCTCCTGGAAAGAGAGACAGACAGATTAGACTATTTGTAAACTGTTAATGCGTGTCATCTTGACGACTAAAGAGAGTCTATCTTACCTGCTGTATCCTGGTCCTTTTCAGATTCTGGACACATGATCGTAAATTCACTGTAAGACGTTAGAGGATGACATTAGTCAGTCATTTCGCTCATTAGTCAGTCATTTCGCTCATTAGTCAGTCATTTCGCTCATTAGTCAGTCATTTTATGCCAAGACATATTTCTATAAAAGCAAAATTCCCTCAACATCATGGTCATACATAACAAATGTGATCTCTGCCTCAGGTACCTGAGAGTAGTCGAAGTTTTTCCTTGTAGCAGAAGAGCAGGAGGATGAGGAGACAAAGGACAGTGATGACTGACAGAACCCACAGTAGGACCCAGGAGGTAGAGGCACCAGAGAGATGGGGTCCACATACAGCATCAGTCTGGTCGCTCCCAGTCTGCTTGTCACTCTTCCCCAGATCGTTACAACTGGGAGGAGAAAACACAGGGGAGGACAGGACACAGGGGAGGAGAGGACACAGGGGAGGAGAGGACACAGGGGAGGAGAGGACACAGGGGAGGAGAGGACACAGGGGAGGAGAGGACACAGGGGAGGAGAGGACACAGGGGAGGAGAGGACACAGGGGAGGAGAGGACACATGGGAGGAGAGGACACATGGGAGGAGAGGACACAGGGGAGGAGAGGACACAGGGGAGGAGAGGACACAGGGGAGGAGAAGACACAGGGGAGGAGAGGACACAGGGGAGGAGAGGACACAGGGGAGGAGAGGACAGAGGGGAGGAGAGGACACAGGGGAGGAGAGGACACAGGGGAGGAGAGGACACAGGGGAGGAGAGGACACAGGGGAGGAGAGGACACAGGGGAGGAGAGGATACATTGTCATTATTTCTGTTTTTAGCAATCCAGGCATTCCATCTCTCTTTATCTCTTTTTTTCTTTCTCTGCTCTCTCTCTATTCAATTCAATTTGAAGGGCTTTATTGGCATGGGAAACATATGTTTACATTGCAAAAGCAAGTGAAATAGTTCACGAAGAAAAGTTAAATAATCAATAAAAAATCAACAGTAAACAAGTTTCAAAGGAGTAGATAGATTTCAAATGTCATATTATGGCAATGTATAGTGTTATAGTGATGTGCAAATAGTTAAAGTAAAAAAGAGACAATAAATAAACATAAATATAGGTTGTATTTACAATGGTGTTTGTTCTTCACTGGTTGCTTTTTTCTTGTGGCAACATGTCCACTAGCATGTTACATGTGAAACAAGAGGGAACAAAACTCTAGACCACCTTCACTCCACACAGAGTTGCGTACAAAGCTCTCCCTCACCCTCCATTTGGCAATTCTATCCTCCTGATTCCTGCATACAAGCAGAAACAAAATTAGGAAGTACCAGTGACTAGCTTAATACGGAAGTGGTCAGGGGACGCAGATACTAAGCTACAGGACAGTTTTGCTAGCACAGACTGGACTATGTTCCGGGATTCATCCGATGGCATCCGATGGTACACCACAACAATCACCGGCTTCATCAATAAGAGCGTCGATGACGTTGTCCCCACAGTGACTGTACGTACATGCCCTAACCAGAAGCCATGGATTACAGGCAACATCCGCACTGAGCTAAAGGGCAGAGCTAAAGGGCAGAGCTGCCACTTTCAAGGAGCGGGACAGGCAAAGCGTAAATACAGGACTAAGATTGAATCCTACCACACCAACTCCGGATGTGGCAGGGCTTGATAACTATTCCAGACTACAAAGGGAGCCCAGCCGCGAGCTGCCCAGTGACACAAGCCTACCAGATGAGCTAAATTACTTCTATGCGCGGGTCGAGGCAAGCAACAATGAAACATGCACGAGAGCACAAGCTGTTCCGGACAACTGGGTGATCATGCTTGCAGTAGCCGATGTGAGCAAGACCTTAAAACAGGTAAACATTCACAAGGCTGCAGGGCCAGACGGATTACCAGGACGTGTACTCCTAGTATGCACTGACCAACTGTCATGTGTCTTCACCGACGTTTTCAACCTGTCCCTGGCCGAGTCTGTAATACCTACATGTTTCATGCAGACCCCCACGGTACATGTTCCCAAGAACACCAAGGTAACCTGCCTCAATGATTACCGAAACGTAGCACGTCTGTAGCTATGAAGTGCTTTGAAAGGCTGGTCATGGCTCACATCAACAACATCATCCCACAAACCCTGGACCCAGTCCAATTTACATACCGCCCCAACAGTTCCACAGATGACTATATTATAATCAACAATGAATGCCCCTTTCCACCTGGACAAAAGGAATGCCTACATGATAATGCTGTTCATTGACTACAGCTCAGCATTCAACACCATAGTGCCCTCAAAGCTCATCACTAAGCTAAGGACCAGAGGAGTAAACAACTCCCTTTGCAACTGGATACTGGACTTCCTGATGGGCCACCCCAGGTGGTAAGTGTAGACCACAACACATCTGCCATGCTGAACCTCAATATGGGGGCTCTTTGGGGGTGCGTGCTTAGTCCCGTCCTGTACTCCCTGTTCACCCATGACTGCGTGGCCAAGCACGAAAGCTGGGCTTTACGGAACAGTGCCCAGAAAAAAGCCATTGTTTAAAGAAAAAAATAAGCAAACACGTTTGGTGTTCACCACAAGGCAAGTGGGAGATTCCCCAAACATATGGAAGAAGGTACTCTGGTCAGATGAGACTAAAATTGAGCTTTTTGGCCATCAAGGAAAATGCTATGTCTGGCGCAAACCCAACACCTCTCATCACCCAGAAAACACAATCCCCACAGTGAAGCATGGTGGTGGCAGCATCATGCTGTGGGGATGTTTTTCATCAGCAGGGACTGGGAAGCTGGTCAGAATTGAAGGATGGTGCTAAATACAGGGAAAATCTTGAGGCAAACCTGTTTCAGTCTTCCAGAGAATTGAGACTGGATTGGAGGTTCACCTTCCAGCAGGACAGTGACCCTATGCATACTGCTAAAGCAACACTTGAGTGGTTTAAGGGGAAACATTTAATTGACTTGGAATGGCCTAATCAAAGCCCAGGCCTCAATCCAATTGAGAATCTGTGGTATGACAACGTCTTAGGGCTAGGCGTCCAGCTAGTGGGACAAATTCCGGTGCAACTGGTGGGTGCGCAATTCAAATAAATAATCATAACAATTATGGATATTAAACATTTAGGGACATGCAAGTGTCTTATATCGGCTGAAAGCTTAAATTCTTGTTAATCTAACTGCACTGTCCGATTTACAGTAGCTATTACAGCAAAAACATGCCATGCGATTGTTTGAGGACGGCGCCTCACATCAACATGTTTTTCCTCCGGCAGTTTTCATAAATTCCCAAATTCCTCCGACACAGGTTTCAGAAATATTCACTTACTTTTTGAAAATATTCCCCTGATTTGTCATCCAAAGGGTCCCAGCTATAACATGTGGTGTTGTTTTGTTAGATAAAATCTTTCTTTATATCCCAAAAAGTCAGTTTAGTTGGCGCCATCAATTTGAGTTATCCACTCGTTCAACATGCAGAAAAAGGAATCCAAAAATCTACCCCTAAACTTTGTTTCAACAAGTCAAAATACGTTTCTATTTACTCCTCAGATACCCTGAACTGTAATCAAACTATAATATTTCTTTCGGAAAGATGCGTCTTGTCTTCATGGCGTCTTGTCTTCATGGCCCAAACACAAATTTCCAAGACTCTGTCCCTGTACTAAAACGGATGTTTCTTAATCGTTTTGGAAGTTACAAGCCTTAAATCTTGAACATAGACTGCTGACACCCTGTGGAAGGCATAGGAATTGCATCCTGGGAGCTATAATTATGCCCCTATACTTTCCATTGTAATTTCTATTGTATGGTCTCTCTCAAAAAAAAACATTCTGGTTGGTTTTTCTTTGGATTTTCTCCTATCATATATATTGTGTTATATTCTCCTACATTATTTTAACATTTCTACAAACTTCAAAGTGTTTCCTTTCCAATGGTACCCATTATATAAACATCCTGGCTTCAGGGCCTGAGCAACAGGCAGTCTACTTTGGGTACGTCATTCAGACAGGAAGTGGAGAAAAATGGGGCCTAGCCCTAAGAAGTTTTAATGAACCCATCCAACTTGAAGGAGTAGTTTGCCTTGAAGAATGGGTACAAATCCCCGTGGCTAGATGTGCCAAGCTTATAGAGACATACCCCAAGAGACTTGCAGCTGTAATTGCTGCAAAATGTGGCTCTACAAAGTATTAACTTTTCTTTTTTGTATTATTTCTTGCTTGTTTCACAATAACAAATATTTTGTATCTTCCAAGAGGTAAGCATGTTGTGTAAATCAAATGATACAAAAATCTATTTCAATTCCAGGTTGTAAGACAACAAAATAAGAAAAATGCCAAGGGGGGTGAATACTTTCACAGTTCACTGTATAGCCTCGTTATTGTTATTGATCTGCTGCTCTTTAATTGTTTACTTTTGTTTATTTAGTAAAAACCCATTGTTGGTAAGTAAACATTTCAAGGTAAAGTAAACACCTGTTGTATTCGGCGCATGTGACAAATATAATTTGATTTGATTTGAAATCTTGCTGCTGTGATGGCACACTGTGGTATTTCCCCCAATATATATATGGGAGGGAGGTTATCAAAATTGGATTTGTTTTTGAATCCTTTGTGGGTCTGTGTAATCTGAGGGAAATATGTGTCTCTAATATGGTCATACATTTGGCAGGAGGTTAGGAAGTGCAGCTCAGTTTACACCTCATTTTGTGGGTAGTGTGCACATAGCCTGTTTTCTCTTGAGAGCCAAGTCTGCCTACGGCAGCCTCTCTCAAAGGCAAGGCTATGCTCACTGAGTCTGTACATAGTCAAAGCTTTCCTTCATTTTGGGTCAGTCACAGTGGTCAAGTATTCTGCAACTGTGTACTCTCTGTTAAGGGCCAAATAACATTCTAGTTTGCTCAGTTTTTTGGTAAATTCTTTCCAATGTGTCAAGTAATTCTCTTTTTGTTTTCTCATGATTTGGTTGCGTCTAATTGTGTTGCTGTCCTGATTTTCTCTGCCCTTGTTTGTGTCTGTGGTCAGAGCCCCAGAACCAGCTTGCTTAAGGGACTCTTCTCCAGGTTAATCTCTCTGTAGGTGATGGCTTTGTTATGGAAGGTTTTGGAATCGCTTACTTTTAAGTGGTTGTAGAATTTAACGCTCTTTTCAGGATTTTGATAATTAGTGGGTATCGGCCTCATTCTGCTCTGTATGCATTATTTGGTGTTTTACGTTGTACACTTGTTGTTTGTGTAGATAGATTTTATAACGTCATATGTTTATCCCTCAGCACCACAGGCCTTTTTGGGTTGGAGGGTTTGTATTTTGTCCTTTAGTTCATTCAATGCAATTGGAGAATCCTGCAATTGGAGTTTCTGGTAGTCCTCAGTAGCTGATTCTAAGATTTGTAATTGATCATGTACAGTATATGTTTTTGCTGTTCGTTCTTTGTGATAGAGCCAAAAATAAGTGGTTTATCCACACATCTACATCTTGGATAGATAACTCTTCGTGTTGTTGTTTGTTTAGTGTTTTCCTATTTTCCCAGAAGTGGTTAGAGTCTATGGATTCTTCAATTACATTGAGCTGATTTCTGACGTGCTGTTTCTTCTTTTTCCGTAGTGTATTTCTGTATTGTTTTAGTGACTCACCATAGTGAAGGCGTAGACTCAGGTTTTCTGTGTCTCCATGTTTTTGGTTGGACAGGTTTCTCAATTTCTTTCTTAGGTTTTTGCATTCTTCATCAAACCATTTGTCATTGTTTTACATTTTCTTAGGTTGTCTGCTTGAACGTTTAAGATATCTTTCACTCTCTCTCTCTCTCTCTCTCTCTCTCTCTCTCTCTCTCTCTCTCTCCCCCCATCTCCCTCTTCCCCACATCCCCCTCTCTCCTTCTCTCTCTGCTCTCTCTGCTCTCTTTCTCTCTCTCTCCCTCTCTGTTCTTTCTATTGGTTCACCACAGAGCCAGGCAGTGGTAGAAGCAGCTGTGTGTTCCAGGGGAAGTGGTGCGGCATTGGTCAGAACACTGATGCGGTGGAGCTTTGGGCGCCTGCAGAACCCCGTTCCTGTCTCACTCGGGCACACTGTTCTAAAAAATACGAGCACCCAGGGAAAAATATTTGTATGACGGGACATGGTGAACAGTATGTGTGTGTGTGTGTTAACTCACTTGGTCCACAGACTGCATGGTTCCATAGAGGTGTTGGGAGAGAAATGTCCTCTCTTGCACGCAACACAAGTTCTCCTGCCCGACTCTGAGTTTAAAACACAAACAACAGAGGAGAAAGAGTAAACAACTGGACTGCTGACAACAGTCCAGTGTGTGGTTTTGTGTGTGTGTGTGTTTGTGTATATGCATTCCTGCATGGGTGTGTGTCTCTCTCTCACCAGTGTCAGTCTCCAGTCCATATCCTGGTCCACAGGTAGGAATCTTCTCACAGAACTCACAGTTGATGGGAGAACACTGTAAACCAGGTTTACACTGACAGGGTACTGCAGCCAGGCGGTTACTGGGCCTCACACGGTTAAAGCCCTTACCTGGGGGCCACACACGGGGGTTAGAG
>NC_143036.1:13220000-13225000 GCF_057628025.1 Oncorhynchus mykiss | reverse complement strand
TTTTAGTTACTGCACTTGAAGAAACTTTCAAAGTTCTTGAAATTGTCTGAATTGTCTGACCTTCATGTAATGATGGACTGTCGATTCGCTTTGCTTATTTGAGCTGTTCTTGTCATAATAATGTTCTTGGTCTTTTACCAAATAGGGCCATCTTCTGTATACCACCCCTACCTTGTCACAACACAACTGATTGGCTCAAACCCAATAAGAAGGAAATAAATTACACAAATTAACTTTTAACAAGGCACACCTGTTAATTGAAATGCATCCCTGCTGACTACCTCAAGCTGTTATCAAGGCAAATAATGTCCACCAGTACTTATCTCACATGTCAAATACATTTGGATTTGTTTAACACTTTTTTGGTTACTAAATTATTCAATATGTGTTATTTGATGATTTTGATGTCTTTAGTATTATTCTACAATGTAGAAAATAGTATAAAATAAAGAAAAACCCTGGAATGAGTAGGTGTGTCCAAACTTTTGACTGGTACTGTGTGCCAAGGCGCACTGAAACTGTTCTGTTTTGTTGCTGCTTCCTCTATGTTGGCAGGTACCTCTAAGGTACTCGGCCAAGATACTGCATGATAATCTCATGTTTTTCCATGTCTTTTCAATTATGACTTTCCAACATTTTACTATTGGTTCACAAACCACGGAACAGCTATTTAGAACAACTATCTCTGTCTAAATAACTGTCTGTTAATCTCTTGACGTGGACAGTAAACAGAACATTCTGCTGCTCCATTGCAAAGTACAAGGCTGCCAATATATTTGACCGCAACTGTAGTTCCTGTATTTCGCAATGCTACATCTGACATGCAGCCTACTGCTCAGAAAGTTGCAACATCAACCTGCAGGAGGGGGGAAAACAAAGAAGAGAAAACCTCCTTAATCTCCCAGGCAAACCCACATGATTCTGGCTTACAGTTACAAGACAGCAGCCAAACACGCACGCACGCACACGCACGCACGCACGCACGCACGCACACACACACATACGCATGCACGCACGCACGCACGCACACACACACACACACACACACACACGCACGCACGCACGCACACACACACACACATACGCATGCACATACGCACGCACGCACACACACACGCACACACTCACGCACACACACACACACTCACGCACGCACACACACACACACACACATACGCATGCACATACGCACTTACGCACACACACACGCACACACTCACGCACACACACACACACTCACGCACGCACACACACACACACACACATACACACGCAGTGACTAAGGGGCTGTGTGAGGGGCCTCTAGCCAAGCCAAGCCTACAGTCACATCTCTGGTGCCAACCAAATAGACCTCAACCACATTCATACTTCCACCAGGACACAGTGGACCTAAAGAACTAAACACTAACATACCAAGAATAGACATAAAATCTTCATCTTCTGATCAAAATACTGCCTATTTCCTGAATTTGACGCAGCTTTCTGTATGCAAAATAAGATTTTCATCTATGTGAACAGTGCCAAAACAGAGCATGTCTTTATAAGGAACGCCATACCCTCATCATACTTTATCCCACATTTTCACCCAAATAACCAGACCAATAACAGGCTACAACCTAGTGTACACCCAAATAACCACACCAGTAATAGGTTATAACCTACTGTACACCCAAATAACTACACCAGTAATAGGTTATAACCTAGTGTACACCCAAATAAACACACCAGTAACAGGCTATAACCTACTGTACACCCAAATAACTACACCAATAACAGGTTATAACCTAGTGTACACCCAAATAACCACACCAGTAATAGGTTATAACCTACTGTACACCCAAATAACTACACCAGTAATAGGTTATAACCTAGTGTACACCCAAATAACCACACCAATAACAGGTTATAACCTAGTGTACACACCAGTAACAGGTTATAACCTAGTGTACACCCATATAACCACACCAGTAACAGGTTATAACCTAGTGTACACACCAGTAACAGGTTATAACCTAGTGTACACCCATATAACCACACCAATAACAGGTTATAACCTAGTGTACACCCAAATAACCACACCAATAACAGGCTATAACCTAGTGTACACCCATATAACCACACCAGTAACAGGCTATAACCTAGTGTACACACCAATAACAGGTTATAACCTAGTGTACACCCAAATAACCACACCAATAACAGGTTATAACCTAGTGTACACACCAGTAACAGGTTATAACCTAGTGTACACCCATATAACCACACCAATAACAGGTTATAACCTAGTGTACACCCAAATAACCACACCAATAACAGGCTATAACCTAGTGTACACCCAAATAAACACACCAGTAACAGGTTATAACCTAGTGTACACCCAAATAACCACACAAATAACAGGTTATAACCTAGTGTACACACCAGTAACAGGTTATAACCTAGTGTACACACCAGTAACAGGTTATAACCTAGTGTACACACATATAACCACACCAATAACAGGTTATAACCTAGTGCACACCCAAATAACCACACCAATAACAGGTTATAACCTAGTGTACACCCAAATAACTACACCAATAACAGGTTATAAGCTAGTGTACACCCAAATAACCACACCAATAACAGGTTATAACCTAGTGTACACCCAAATAACCACACCAGTAACAGGCTATAACCTAGTGTACACACCAGTAACAGGTTATAACCTAGTGTACACACCAGTAACAGGTTATAACCTAGTGTACACCCAAATAACCACACCAATAACAGGTTATAACCTAGTGTACACCCAAATAACCACACCAGTAACAGGTTATAACCTAGTGTACACCCATATAACCACACCAGTAACTTGTTATAACCTAGTGTACACCCATATAACCACACTGGTAACAGGTTATAACCTAGTGTACACCCATATAACCACACCAATAACAGGTTATAACCTAGTGTACACCCAAATAACCACACCAATAACAGGTTATAACCTAGTGTACACACCAGTAACAGGTTATAACCTAGTGTACACCCATATAACCACACCAGTAACTTGTTATAACCTAGTGTACACCCATATAACCACACCAGTAACAGGTTATAACCTAGTGTACACCCAAATAACCACACCAATAACAGGCCATAACCTAGTGTACACCCAAATAACCACACCAATAACAGGTTATAACCTAGTGTACACACCAGTAACAGGTTATAACCTAGTGTACACCCAAATAACCACATCAATAACAGGTTATAACCTAGTGTACACCCAAATAACCACACCAGTAACAGGTTATAACCTAGTGTACACCCATATAACCACACCAGTAACTTGTTATAACCTAGTGTACACCCATATAACCACACTGGTAACAGGTTATAACCTAGTGTACACCCATATAACCACACCAATAACAGGTTATAACCTAGTGTACACCCAAATAACCACACCAATAACAGGTTATAACCTAGTGTACACACCAGTAACAGGTTATAACCTAGTGTACACCCATATAACCACACCAGTAACTTGTTATAACCTAGTGTACACCCATATAACCACACCAGTAACAGGTTATAACCTAGTGTACACCCAAATAACCACACCAATAACAGGCCATAACCTAGTGTACACCCAAATAACCACACCAATAACAGGTTATAACCTAGTGTACACACCAGTAACAGGTTGTAACCTAGTGTACACCCATATAACCACACCAATAACAGGTTATAACCTAGTGTACACACCAGTAACAGGTTATAACCTATTGTACACCCATATAACCACACCAATAACAGGTTATAACCTAGTGTACACACCAATAACAGGTTATAACCGTATCTTTGTCATTCTCACAACCATAACCCATCACGATGCATTGGAATGGAAACGGGAACGTCCGGTGAAAACAAGGTCAGCAAGGAAGCATCCAGTTTTATGCGGCTACTGAGGTTTACCGGGACCGGGAGAGGGGCAGGAGCATGTGGACGCGACCCAAACATAACTGTTTCCAGTCATTGCTGGAACATAAACATATCTTTCAATGTATATTCATCTCTCAACTCCACCAGAGCAGTAACAATGGTTAGATGGAAACAACAACAAAAACACCCACAAATGTAGTTGTTTCAACTAATTGTTAACAAGTAACTGGTTCTACAGCCTTTTTATTTGTTTACTAATAGTATTACCTGAACCACACAAAAATTGTTGCCCAAAATTAGCTCCAATTTGAGAATACTTTGGCAAAAAAATTCAGTCAATTTAAAATGATGCTTTTGCTCAAGTTGACTCACATGTTCGTTCAACTGTGAATGATTGTTTAGGCATTTGAACCAACGAAGGCTGTGAAAGTAGTTACACACACAGTGCTTTTAACATACAATGTTTTACATTTACAGATTTGACACACCTTGACATACTGTACATGATCATTCATACAGTAATTATTATTCAAACATGTCCTCATCTGTGATTTGAACTCACAACCTCGATTCAACGCCATCCGAGCTTCCTGCTACGACACCATGGCTGTGTCAATTATCAGTTCATCTGACTATTCGCTCACCATTGATTTGATTTGACTTATTTCAACAATTTGAGGTTTTTCTGTATGGTTGTCTAATGTTGCTGGGGCATATTATTCTGTTTTATTGTTGCCCCTGAGTCACTATGGTAAATATAGTCGTTTTTCTTCCGTGTGTTTTTAACAGAGCTAAGATTTACTTTGAAGTGTAAATTGTAGCAACACAGGTTAGATCAGTTATTGACACAGACATGGCTGTAATGCGGGAAGATTGGAATGCTGTGAACCAAGAGGTTGTGAGTTCAAACCCCAGTTGAGGACATGTTGAAAAATAATTGTATAAATGAACATGCACAATGTAATCATGTAAGTCAACTGTGTAAAATGACAACATTATGTTAAAGGACTGCGTGTAACTTCTATTTTAGTTAAGATGCCGAAATAATAATTTCTAGTTGAATTAACATA